>NC_056454.1:50622360-50739860 GCF_018296145.1 Oncorhynchus tshawytscha
ACGCACAGCATTGAACTCTCTGTTTCCTGCATTTGACTCCACACCCACGACACCCGGAGCATTACACACTGGATCAGTGTGTGAGTCTGTATGGTTCCTGTATAATTTATCTGTATGGTTCCTGTATAATATCTGTATAGTTTCTGGGTGGTAGCTAGCTCCCCTCCCTCTCTCCTTGATGGCAGGCAGTCTGTTTGTTGTGACTCCCTGGCATGTCAACACACACCCAGGCACACACACACACACACACACTAACATATTTTGTGTCTCTGGGTCCGTTCCCAGCGCCTCATCCCACAGGAATGCCTGGCTCCTCTACCGGCGGGCCCCTAACAAGGTTTAAAAAGACACATTCATGTTTTTTGTCTTTTAATCCCTTCAGTGGAGCCGTACTGCTTTATTCATTCATCAATGTGTTCATCCTTCATCAAGTTGTTGTTTAACTCCAGGCTGGCTCACAGCTTGGATGAGGAGGATGCCAGAGAAAACAATGGTAACAGAGAAAACACAGTAACAGATTAAACACAGAGAAAACACAGTAACAGATTAAACACAGAGAAAACACAGAGAAAACACAGTAACAGATTAAACACAGAGAAAACACAGTAACAGATTAAACACAGAGAAAACACAGAGAAAACACAGAGAAAACACAGTAACGGATTAAACACAGATTAAACACAGATTAAACACAGAGAAAACACAGTAACAGATTAAACACAGATTAAACACAGAGAAAACACAGTAACAGAGAAAATATTGGTTGGTGTTTGGTGAGTGAAGTAGTTCAAATGTTTTCCATCTGTTTGTGTCAGATGACGCGGAGAATCTCCAGACAGTTTCTTATCTTGGTCGTTTTTGTTTGTTTGTTGTGTCACATTGATTGAAAACCACAGTCAACAGTTGTTCCTGTTTTTTTCGGATGTCAGTGGGATGTTAGCTGTCTGTTGTTGTCAGGATGTATAGAGCACCAGTTCCTGGGTCCTCCTGAGTGCTGCCTTGTCCCCGTGCTGTTTCTCTGCTTTCTGACACCCTTTACAACTACCTGCTGAGCTATTCTCAGACAGAAGTGGTATGACTCTTTTGGTTGACAAGCCATGAAAGAGTTGAGATGGCCTTTTTTTTCTCTGTGTGAAACTACACACAAGCTCGAATCAACAACCCAAGGGTGAACTTAAGGGTTGGTATCCTGTGTCCACTGCTCTGCTGTGATGGCAGACTGACGGTGTTAACAATAGGAAGGAGGTCTGGCTGTAGAGCCTGATGTTGATATTTGTCTACTCTGGAGAGAGAAAGAGAGAGAGAGGATAGCAGAGAGAGAGAGGATTGCAGAGAGAGAGAGAGAGGGGGTAGTAGAGAGAGAGAGGGGGTAGTAGAGAGAGAGAGAGGGGGTAGTAGAGAGAGAGAGAGGGGGTAGTAGAGAGAGAGAGAGGGAGAGAGAGGGAGAGAGAGAGAGAGAGAGAGCGAGAGAGAGAGAGAGAGAGAGAGAGAGAGAGGATAGCAGAGCGAGTGAGAGGATAGCAGAGAGAGAAAGATGACGGGCACAGCTTTATCTCAGCTGTCAGACCTCCAGCGGTTGATACCAGAATGTTACAATATTTGAAAAATGAAGAAGGAAAAATATCTCCTGGTTTTGCATTGTGAGGCGTGAGTCAGAGGGTTAAGTAAGGTGATTTGTAGCGTCTGACTCTGAATGGATGGATGGAAACATTGTGTGTGCCTGTGGGTGTGTGTGTGTGTGTGTGTGTGTGTGTGTGTGCTGTAATTGTGCAGTGATTGAGCTGTTGAGGGTAAAAATATAATTCATAGACCTACAGTGTCTTTCTAAATTTCTTTTGAATAATGTTTCTTAATCGATGATACTGTGTGTTTCAGTGCTAATTATATACTACTACAGAAACCTACCGTGTTGCAAGGTTCGATACTGTGGCAAAAGTTTGCAGTGCGACACACGTTTTTAATTGGTCACAATGGTCCCAGTGAAAAAATGTTTACCTGGTTACTTTTCACTTTGCTTCTTTAAAAAAATGTTTTATCATCATGATGAATTAAAAACCGTAATGTCCTTCTGAAGAGGCAACAAACAGCACGGGAATGTCTCTGTGCGTCTCTGTGTGTTTCAGGACATTTCCCATCATCCCCCGTCAGCTGTCCTCTTGGACCGGTCATTTTTTTAACTATTTATTTATGCTATTTTTAATCTATTTTTAATTTATTTTTAATCTTTAATCAACGAATTGTGAGCGTACTCAACCATAGAGAGTTGTTGACTCCAGGAAGAGGGATTCTTAGAAACCAAACATCGCAACACTCTCTCCAAATCTTGGTTGGCCCTCTCCGTTTGACCGTTGCTCTGGGGATGAAACCCTGAAGACAGGCTGACACTCGCTCCCAGTAACCTACAAAACTCTTGCCAAAACTTGGACACAAATTGGGGCCCCTGTCAGAAACTACGTCCATCGGCAGGCCATGTAAGCGAAAGACGTGATCCACGACAGTTACCGCTGTCTCCTTGGCAGATGGTAATTTAGGCAAGGGAATAAAATGAGCCGCCTTCGTGAACCGGTCCACCACGGTCAAAACAACCGTCTTGCCCTGGGAGGGCGGGAGGGCGGTAACAAAATCTAGCGCGATGTGGGACCAGGGTCTCGAAGGGACCGACAGCGGTTGGAGTAACCCATCTGGGGGTCGATTAGAAGTCTTCCCAGTGGCACAAACCGAGCAAGCCAAGACAAAACTGTGAATGTCACGAGCCATCAGTGGCCACCAAAAGCGTTGCTTAACCAAAAAGCTAGTGCGGCTGACTCCTGGATGACACGCTACGTTGGAGCAATGCCCCCACCGAATAACATCGGACCGACACCCCTCCGGCACAAACAACCGATTAGGCGGGCAACCGGGCGGAGGCGTTACCCCTTCTAAGGCCGTTTTGACCCTCGATTCAACCTCCCACGTGAGTGTGGAGACCACTAGGTCCCGGGTAGGATGCACTCGGGAGTGGATGGGCGTTCGGAATGGTCAAAAATGCGAGAAAGGGAATCGGGTTTGACATTCTTGGAACCCGGGCGATACGAGAGAGAGAAGTCAAAACGTCCGAAAAGAGTGCCCACCGCGCCTGCCTGGAGTTGAGTCGCTTGGCGGTTCTGATATATTCTAAATTTTTGTGATCGGTCCAAACTATAAAAGGTACCCCGAACCCTCTAACCAATGGCGCCACTCCTCCAGTGCTAACTTCACTGCCAACAACTCTCTGTTGCCAATGTCGTAGTTGCGTTCCGCAGGTGATAACCGATGGGAAAGGAACGCGCAAGGGTGCATCTTGTCGTCAGAAGAGGAACGTTGGGAAAGTACCGCACCTACCCCCACCTCTGAAGCGTCCACCTCCACCATGAACTGACGCGAGGTATCGGGAGCTATGAGGATGGGAGCCGAAACAAAGCGGCTCTTGAGTTTGGCGAATGCAGCCTCGGCTGTATCGGACCACCTGAACGTCACTCTGGGGGAGGTTAAGGCGGTAAGAGGAGCGACTATCTGGCTAAAGTTGCGAACAAACGCCGGTAGAAATTGGCGAATCCCAGAACCACGCCCACACAAACACGGGGGAGAGAGAGAGAGAGAGAGAGAGAGAGAGAGAGAGAGAGAGGGAGGCAGTGGATTCATGAACCGTGACAACGTGTTGCTACAACCTGGACTCAGAGCATTTTGTAGTATTCTGTCAATGACACTGACTCAACTCCAGCCACTTTAATAATGGGAATTGATGGGAAATGATGTAAATATATCACTAACCACTTTAAACAATGCTACCTTATATAATGTTACTTACCCTACATTATTCATCTCATATGTATATACTGCTACAACCTGGACATTTTGTAGTATTCTGTACGTACCAACCGTGCATCAAAGTTGGGACCGAGAGACTGAAAAACAGCTTCTATCTCAAGGCCATCAGACTGTTAAACAGCCACCACTAACATTGAGTGGCTGCTGCCAACACACTGACACTGACACTGACTCAACTCCAGCCACTTTAATAATGAAAAAAATGATGTGAAAATGTATCACATTAAACTATGCCACTTGTTTACTACATACCTTTTATATGTTTACATACCCTACATTACTCATCTCATATGTATATACTGTACTCGATGCCATCTACTGCATCCTTATGTAATACATGTATCACTAGCCACTTTAAACTATGCCACTTTGTTTACATACCCTACATTACTCATCTCATACGTATATACTGTACTCTATATCATCGACTGCATCCTTATGTAATACATGTATCACTAGCCACTTTAACTATGCCACTTTGTTTACATACTCATCTCATATGTATATACTGTACTCGATACCATCTACTGTATCTTGCCTATGCTGCTCTGTACCATCACTCATTCATATATCTTTATGTACATATTCTTTATCCCCTTACACTGTGTATAAGACAGTAGTTTTGGAATTGTTAGTTAGATTACTCGTTGGTTATTACTGCATTATCGGAACTAGAAGCACAAGCATTTCGCTAGAGTCAGCAGATGTTAGCTACACTAACATCTGCTAACCATGTGTATGTGACAAATAACATTTGATTTGATTAGATTTTTGTAGTATTTGTACGTAACCCCGAGACACTGTATATGTTATGTTTGGTATAGTTACTTAAGATGATTACCTAATGCAAAAAATAAGACAGGGTGGAAGTGTAGGCGTATAATGTGAACATCTAGCAAACCCAAAGGTTGAAAGTTAAAATCTCATCACAGACAATTTTAGCTAATTAGCAACTGTTTAATCACTTACTGATTTTTAACTACTTTGGGACTAGTTAGCATGTTAGCTAATTAGCAACTGTTTAATCACTTACTACTTTTAAATAACTACTTTGGGACTAGTTAGCATGTTAGCTAACCCTAACCTGGTCCCTTTTAGCTAACCCTTCACTAAAACCTAACATTTAAATTCTAAACTTATCCCCAGACTAAACCCAGACCCTAACCTCTAGCTTAGCTAATGTTAGCCACTTAGCTAGAAGGCATAACATATCATACGTTTAGCACATTGTGCGTTTTGCTAATTCGTAACATATTGTATATTTTGCAAATTCGTAACATATATTAAGAATTGTAATTTGTACCATATCATACGAAATGGGTGACGGACATCCACAAATGAATACCTACCATATGATATGTAATACATCACACTAAAGGGAGTGTCTCGGATATACATACAGAATCATATCAATAACCTAGAGATAATATGTCGAGCAGAGAGAGAGTATGCACGAAGACCTATATCGGAACGGGGTAGGAAAATGGTAGGAAAGATGTTATGATGTCTACCAGTAAATGCTAAGGCAATAATGGGTATGCAAACCAGGTATTTAAGGTATTTGGTTGAATATTGCGATTGTGCAATTCACTCATCATGGAATGTCCTACCTTGAAAATTAGACAATTCCTCTCGGCTCTTTGATTCTTGAAAGGTTATTGAACTAGAAGCTATAAAGGTTCTATGTCTCCAATATAATGAATCTGTGATTTCATTTCTGAATTTTTTTACGAGAGATGTAGGCTAGTCCGTCGTACTAGTCCGTCACGCTAGACTGTTGCTCTAGTCCGTTGCTCTAGTCTGTTGCTCTAGTCCGTCGTACTAGTCCGTCACGCTAGTCCGTTGCTCTAGTCTGTTGCTCTAGTCTGTTGCACTAGTCTGTTGTGCGTTGCTCTAGTCTGTTGCTCTAGTCTGTTGCACTAGTCTGTTGTGCGTTGCTCTAGTCTGTTGCTCTAGTCTGTTGCACTAGTCTGTTGTGCGTTGCTCAAGTCTGTTGCTCTAGTCTGTTGCTCTAGTCTGTTGCTCTAGTCTGTTGTGCGTTGCTCTAGTCTGTTGCTCTAGTCTGTTGCACTAGTCTGTTGTGCGTTGCTCAAGTCTGTTGCTCTAGTCTGTTGCTCTAGTCTGTTGTGCGTTGCTCTAGTCTGTTGCTCTAGTCCGTTGCCCTAGTCGGTTGTGCGTTGCTCTAGTCCGTCGCTCTAGTCCGTCTCTCTAGTCTGTCGCTCTAGTCCATCACGCTAGTCCGTCTCTCTAGTCCGTCGCTCTAGTCCGTCGCTCTAGTCCGTCTCTCTAGTCTGTCGCTCTAGTCCATCGCGCTAGTCCGTCTCTCTAGTCTGTCGCTCTATTCCATCACTCTAGTCCGTCTCTCTAGTCCGTCGCTCTAGTCCGTCGCTCTAGTCCGTCTCTCTAGTCCGTCGCTCTAGTCCGTCGCTCTAGTCCGTCGCTCTAGTCCGTCTCTCTAGTCCGTCTCTCTAGTCCGTCGCTCTAGTCCGTCTCTCTAGTCCGTCTCTCTAGTCCGTCTCTCTAGTCCGTCGCTCTAGTCCGTCGCTCTAGTCCATCACGCTAGTCCGTCTCTCTAGTCCGTCGCTCTAGTCCGTCTCTCTAGTCCGTCTCTCTAGTCTGTCGCTCTAGTCCGTCTTTTTAGTCAGTCTCTCTAGTCCGTCTCTCTAGTCTGTCGCTCTAGTCCGTCGCTCTAGTCTGTCGCTCTATTCCATCACTCTAATCCATCGCTTTAGTCTGTCACTCTAGTCCGTCGCGATGGACAACCTCCATGGCTGCTGTAATTGTGCTATGTTTCTTCCTGAAGCCCGATTGGTACATTGATAAAATAGAGTTAGTAAATAAAAACTATTTTAGCTGTTCACTCACAAGGGTTTCAAGTATTTTCACCAGGGGTGACAGCGTTGAGATTGGCCTATAATTATTTAAAAGATTTGGATCTTCCCCATTTAAAACTGGTAGGACAAATGCCAATATCCAGATCTTTGGAATTTCATTACATTCCAGGGTTAGATTGAACAGATATGTAAGTGGTTCAGCTATGAAATCAGCTGCCAGATTTAAAAAGCAGGGATCCAAAAGATCAGGACCTGCAGGCTTTCTCTGACCTAAGGATTTCAGGGCTTTATGTACCACCTGCACTGAGAATGTCAAAAAGCTAAAAGTTTGATCAGCTCTCACTGGTTCATCCATACAGGGGTGGACAGAGACAGAGGACACTGGTTCATCCACACAGGGTTGGACAGAGACAGAGGACACTGGTTCATCCACACAGGGTTGGACAGAGACAGAGGACACTGGTTCATCCACACAGGGTTGTACAGAGACAGAGGACACTGGTTCATCCACACAGGGTTGTACAGAGACAGAGGACACTGGTTCATCCACACAGGGTTGTACAGAGACAGGGGACACTGGTTCATCCACACAGGGTTGGACAGAGACAGAGGACACTGGTTCATCCACACAGGGTTGTACAGAGACAGAGGACACTGGTTCATCCACACAGGGTTGTACAGAGACAGAGGACACTGGTTCATCCACACAGGGTTGTACAGAGACAGAGGACACTGGTTCATCCACACAGGGTTGTACAGAGACAGAGGACACTGGTTCATCCACACAGGGTTGTACAGAGACAGAGGACACTGGTTCATCCACACAGGGTTGTACAGAGACAGAGGACACTGGTTCATCCACACAGGGTTGTACAGAGACAGAGGACACTGAATCAAACAGCCTACCAGATGATACAAAGTGCTCATTGAAACAATTCAGGACCTGCAGTCATATACAGCAACAGAGTCCTTCAAAACACATGACGGTAATTCATTAACATTACTGTTACCAGACATAGAATTAATAGCCCTCCAGAACTTTCTGGATCATTCAGGTTATCAGTGGTAACAGACATAAAATATTCAGACCTGGCCTTCCTGAGAAGAAAAGAACACTTGTTTCGTAACTACCTAAAAATAAGCCAATCAGCATCAGAACATGATTTCCTTGCTTTAGCCCAGGCTAGATTACGGTCGTGAATAATACAAGACAGCTCAGAAGAAAACCATGGATTATCCCGCCCTTTAACACTGAACCTGCGTAATGGGGCATGTTTGTTTACTATTTGGATAAAAACATCATGAACGAATTTCCAGGCAGTTTCCACATCAGGGATAAACTCAATCTGCTCCAGTCAAAATAAAAATAAAGTCATGAAAGAAAGCCTGCTCATTGGCTCGGTCTGGCTCGAGGTCCCCAGCACGCACTGGAAGGGAGACAACCCGGTGGAGGACTGACGAAGTGAGTTCTGGGTGTACTCCTCCCAGGGAAGAAACCTTGCCCACTCCAGATTTTGAGAATCTGTCCACAATAACCATAACAATGGTGAAACTATCAGACAGGGGAATTTCAGTGACACAATCTATGGACAGATGGGTCCAAGGCCACTGAGGGACGAGGAGGGGAAGAAGTTTCCCTGCTGGTGTGTTCCGAGGAGACTTGGTTTAGGCACATACTCCAAGTTCCGATGGTCGGTGAGGATGAGAGACCGGTATGTGGTGCTCTCCAGCCAGTGCCTACACTCCTCCACTCCAACTTCACTGCCAGGAGCTCCCGATCACCAACGTGATAGATCTTCTCTGCAGGAGAGTAATAGGCACATGGATACTGTTTTTTGTGATTTACCTTGGCGTTGTGACAGGACGGCCCACACGCCCACTTCTGAAGTGTCCACCTCCAAACACGAGGGCAGCGTAGAGTCTGGATGTTTCAGCAACAGGGTGGAGGTGAAACAGCGCTTCAGCAGGCGGAAGGCCTCATCAGCTGATTCCACGCCAACTTACGGGGACCACCTTTGATGAGAGAGGAGAAGCGAGAGAGCTGAAGTAACTGATGAAATGGCAGTAAAAGTTGGCAAATCCCCCTTAAAAATGTTGTAGTTCCCTTTACGGTGGTTGGAGCCATGACCTGACTGCAGCTTTCCTTTCCTTATTCTAATGCAGACAATTACAGAAGAAGAAGACATAGCCTATCTGCAATACTGCAGTTGTTCTACCCCTTAAAACATTTATAAAATAAGCCAAGTCTCTCTGTGTTCCTGTTTCTAACCCTGACCCTGACCTAACCCTCCTAGCCTGGTCTAACCCTCCTAGCCTGGTCTAACACCAGTCTCTCTCTGTGTACCTGTTTCTAACCCTGACCCTGACCTAACCCTCCTAGCCTGGTCTAACACCACTCTCTCTCTGTGTTCCTGTTTCTGACCCTGACCTAACCCTCCTAGCCTGGTTTAACACCACTCTCTCTCTGGTTTCCTGTTTCTAACCCTGACCCTGACCTAACCCTCCTAGCCTGGTCTAACCCTCCTAGCCTGGTCTAACACCACTCTCTCTCTGGTTTCCTGTTTCTAACCCTGACCCTGACCTAACCCTCCTAGCCTGGTCTAACCCTCCTAGCCTGGTCTAACACCACTCTCTCTCTGGTTTCCTGTTTCTAACCCTGACCCTGACCTAACCCTCCTAGCCTGGTCTAACCCTCCTAGCCTGGTCTAACACCAGTCTCTCTCTGTGTTCCTGTTTCTAATCCTGACCCTGACCTAACCCTCCTAGCCTGGTCTAACACCAGTCTCTCTCTGTGTTCCTGTTTCTAACCCTGACCCTGACCTAACCCTCCTAGCCTGGTCTAACACCAGTCTCTCTCTGTGTTCCTGTTTCTAATCCTGACCCTGACCTAACCCTACTAGCCTGGTCTAACACCAGCCTCTCTGTGTTCCTGTTTCTAACCCTGACCCTCCTAGCCTGGTCTAACACCAGTCTCTCTCTGTGTTCCTGTTTCTAATCCTGACCCTGGTACAACCCTACTAGCCTGGTCTAACCCTCCTAGCCTGGTCTAACCCCAGTCTCTCTGTGCTCCTGTTTCTAACCCTGACTTTGACCTAACCCTCCTAGCCTGGTCTAACCCTCCTAGCCTGGTCTAACACCAGTCTCTCTCTCTCTGTGTTCCTGTTTCTAACCCTGACCCTGACGTAACCCTCCTAGCCTGGTCTAACACCAGTCTCTCTGTGTTCCTGTTTCTAACCCTGACGCTCCTAGCCTGGTCTAACCCTCCTAGCCTGGTATAACAACAGTCTCTCTCTGTGTACCTGTTTCTAACCCTGACCCTGACCTAACCCTCCTAGCCTGGTCTAACACCAGCCTCTCTGTGTTCCTGTTTCTAACCCTGAGCCTGACCTAACCCTCCTAGCCTGGTCTAACACCACTCTCTCTCTTTGTTCCTGTTTCTAACCCTGACCCTGACCTAACCCTCCTAGCCTGGTCTAACACCAGCCTCTCTGTGTTCCTGTTTCTAACCCTGACCCTGACCTAACCCTCCTAGCCTGGTCTAACACCAGCCTCTCTGTGTTCCTGTTTCTAGCTCTGACCCTGACCTAACCCTCCTAGCCTGGTCTAACACCAGCCTCTCTGTGTTCCTGTTTCTAACCTTGACCATTGTGGAACGTATTCAGCAGCTGAAAGAGATCAGCACCATTCTACCAGCAAGCCTGTAGAGAGAGATCAGCACCAGTCTACCAGCAAGCCTGTAGAGAGAGATCAGCACCAGTCTACCAGCAGGCCTGTAGAGAGAGATCAGCACCAGTCTACCACCAAGCCTGTAGAGAGAGAGCAGCACCAGTCTACCAGCAAGCCTGTAGAGAGAGATCAGCACCAGTCTACCAGCAGGCCTGTAGAGAGAGATCAGCACCAGTCTACCACCAAGCCTGTAGAGAGAGAGCAGCACCAGTCTACCAGCAAGCCTGTAGAGAGAGATCAGCACCAGTCTACCAGCAGGCCTGTAGAGAGAGATCAGCACCAGTCTACCAGCAAGCCTGTAGAGAGAGATCAGCACCAGTCTACCAGCAAGCCTGTAGAGAGAGATCAGCACCAGTCTACCAGCAAGCCTGTAGAGAGAGATCAGCACCAGTCTACCAGCAGGCCTGTAGAGAGAGATCAGCACCAGTCTACCACCAAGCCTATAGAGAGAGAGCAGCACCAGTCTACCAGCAAGCCTGTAGAGAGAGATCAGCACCAGTCTACCAGCCAGCCTGTAGAGAGAGATCAGCACCAGTCTACCAGCAAGCCTGTAGAGAGAGATCAGCACCAGTCTACCAGCATGCCTGTAGAGAGAGATCAGCACCAGTCTACCAGCCAGCCTGTAGAGAGAGATCAGCACCAGTCTACCAGCCAGCATGTAGAGAGAAACTAGCACCAGTCTACCAGCAGGCCTGTAGAGAGAGAGATCAGCACCAGTCTACCAGCAGACCTGTAGAGAGAGACTAGCACCAGTCTATGAAAAGAAAGAGGCCAGACAACGAGGACCAGAATAAAACCAAAACAAGATGAGTGATGTTATCATCCTCTATTTCCCAACCACCACCACAATAGTGATGTTACCACATGTTAGTGTTAGTAGCCTGTTAGACTTCCTATGGATCAAATCCCGTTAATGGGATCGATTTGACAACATCCTGTGAAAATGCAGAGCACAAAATTAAAAAAAATATATATTAGAAATCTTTAACTTTCTTACATTCACAAGTGCAATACACCAAATTAAAGCTTAACTTCTTGTTAATCTAGCCACCGTGTCAGATTTCCAAAAGGCTTTTCTGGTTCCAACTCGCCCAGCATGACTACAAAATATCTAATAAGTTACCTGTAAACGCTGTACAAACATTTCAAACAACTTTTCAACTTTAGGCATTTTAAAACGTAAATAATCTATACAATTTATAACGGGATAAACTGTGTTCAATACCGGAAAAAAACAAGGTGAAGCGCGTGACCTGGAGCGCGCATCAAAACAGTAGAGGAGAGTGGTGTTAGACCTTGGCAGGACCCTCGTTCTGAAAAGCCGTACTTCTTCATTTCTCTCAAGAAAAGCATCAACCAATTTCTAAAAACTGTTGACATCTAGTGGAATATAGGAACTGGAAGCATATTTCTATTAAAACGGGCTTGCCATAGACAATTAATGGAAAACAGATTGACCTCAAAAACAAAATTCCCTGGATGGATTTTGTTCAGGGTTTCGCCTGCCAAATCAGTTCTGTTATACTCACAGACATTATTTTAACAGTTTTAGAAACGATTGAGTATTTTCTGTCCGATACTACCATGTCCTAGCTTCTGGGCCTGAGAAACAGGCAGTTTACTTTGGGCACACTTTTCATCCGGACGAGAAAATAGTGCCCCTAGCCTTAAGAAGCTTTACATACAGGATGCCTAGATGTACCCTACAGAGTAGTGTACTATAGATACAGGATGATGTACCCAACAGAGTAGTGTACTATAGATACAGGATGATGTCCCCTACAGACTAGTGTACTATAGATACAGGATGATGCCCCCTACAGACTAGTGTACTATAGATACAGGATGATGTACCCTACTCTCTCAGTCCTTTATTTCATTAGCTTGTTTACTTTCAGGTTTATAGTTATTTAATAGGCTATTTCCTATAACGTCTGATGTGTTTGGGTGGAGTCCGACCCACGGTGTTCATTTTCCTTTTTGTCCTAGCTCCTTCTACAACACTGCCAGTTGGGACAACAGAGCTAGCAAGGAAATACATGACACACACAGGTTATGTTTCTGAATCAAACACATTGTCACCCAGAGTTCACACAGCCAGAGGTTTCTGAATCAAACACATTGTCACCCAGAGTTCACACAGCCAGAGGTTTCTGAATCAAACACATTGTTGGGATGAGCTCAGTCCAAACCTCGGACACATGTATATTTCCAACACAGACTCTTATATGAGACCTGTCTAGTTTCTAGATCGAGCCGTGTGCTTTAGTAGTCATGTAGTGGAGTCTGTGATCACATGTGCACATCTAACAAGTGTTCACAATATAATTCCCTTGATTTCTCTGGAAGGAAAATTAACCTGTGTATTTTATATACAGTTGAAGTCTGAAGTTTACATAGACTCAGGTTGGAGTCATTAAAACTCGTTTTTCAACCACTGCACAAATTTGTTGTTAACAAACTTTAGTTTTGGCAAGTCGGTTAGGACATCTACTTTGTACATGACACAAGTCATTTTTCCAACAATTGTTTACAGACAGATTATTTCACTCTATCACAATTCCAGTGGGTCAGAAGTTTACATACACTAAGATGACTGTGCCTTTAAACAGCTTGGAAAATTCCAGAAAATGATGTCATGGCTTTAGAAGCTTCTGATAGGCTAATTGACATAATTTGAGTTAATTGGAGGTGTACCTGTGGATGTATTTCAAGGCCTACCTTCAAACTTGCGGGTACAAAAGGAAACGGGTACAAAAGTATCTACATCCACAGTAAAACGAGTCCTATATCGACATAACCTGAAAGGCCACTCAGCAAGGAAGAAGCCACTGCTCCAAAACCGGCATAAAAAAGCCAACTGCCCATGGGGACAAATATCAAACTTTTTTTTGGACTGTTTGGCCATAATGACCATCGTTATGTTTGGAGGAAGAATGCGGAGGCTTGAAAGCTGAAGAACACCATCCCGACCGTGAATCACAGGGGTGGCAGCATCATGTTGTGTGGGTGCTTTGCTGCAGGAGGGCCTGGTGACCTTCACAAAATAGATGGCATCATGAGGTCAGGAACATTATGTGGATATATTGATGCAACATCTCAAGACATCAGTTAAAAGTTAAAGCTTGGTCGCAAATGGGTCTCCAAATGGACAATGACTTCCAAAGTTGTTGCAAAATGGCTTAAGGACAAGAAAGTCAAGGTATTGGAGTGGCCATCACAAAGCCCTGCCCTCAATCCTATAGAAAATGTGTAGGTAGAACGGAAAAAGCAAGGAGGCCTACAAACCTGACTCAGTTACACCAGCTCTGTCAGGAGGAATGGGCCAAAATTAACCCAACTTATTGTGGGAAGCTTGTGGAAGGCTACCTGGAACATTTGACCCAAGTTAAACAATTTAAAGGCAATGCTGCCAAATACTAATTGAGTGTATGTAAACTTCTGACCCACTGGGAATGTGATGAAAGAAATAAAAGCTGAAATAAATAATTCTCTCTACTATTATTCTGACATTTCACATTCTTTTTTTTGAACATTTACCTCCCTTTTTCACCCCAATTTCATGGTATCCAATTATTGGTAGCTACTATCTTGTGTCATCGCTACAACTCCCGTACGGGCTCGGGAGAGACGAAGGTCGAAAGTCATGCGTCCTACGAAACACAACCCAACCAAGTCACACTGCTTCTTAACACAGCGCTCATCCAACCCGTTAACCAGCCGCAACAATGTGTCGGAGGAAACACTGTGCACCTGGCGACCTTTGTTAGCGCACACTGCGCCCGGCCCGCCACAGGAGTCGCTAGTGCGCGATGAGACAAGGATATCCCTACCGGCCAAACCCTCCCTAACCCAAACAACGCTAGGCCAATTGTGCGTCGCCCCACAGACCTCCCAGTCGCGGCCGTCTGCGACAGAGCCTGGGCGCTGTGCCTTAGACCACTGCACCACCTGGGAGGCAATATCACATTCTTAAAATAAAGTGTGGTGATAAAGTGGAGCTCTTAATAGACCAAAGTCAGGGAATTGTTACTAGGACATGTCAGGAATGGTGAGAAACTGAGTATAAATGTATTTGACTGAGGTGTATGTAAACTTCTGACTTCAACTGTATGTGACAACATAATCAGGGCTTTTCCATTGAGAATCCATGATCGAAGGTTTGTGTCATCTTGTCACAAGACATAGCCAAGCGTAATTCAGATATAGCCAAGCGTAATTCAGATATAGCCAAGTGTAATTCAGATATAGCCAAATGTAATTCAGATATAGCCAAGCGTAATTCAGATATAGCCAAATGTAATTCAGATATAGCCAAATGTAATTCAGATATAGCCAAATGTAATTCAGATATAGCCAAGTGTAATTCAGATATAGCCAAATGTAATTCAGATATAGCCAAGCGTAATTCAGATATAGCCAAATGTAATTCAGATATAGCCAAATGTAATTCAGATATAGCCAAATGTAATTCAGATATAGCCAAGCGTAATTCAGATATAGCCAAATGTAATTCAGATATAGCCAAATGTATTTCAGATATAGCCAAATGTAATTCAGATATAGCCAAATGTAATTCAGATATAGCCAAGTGTAATTCAGATATAGCCAAATGCAATTCAGATATAGCCAAATGTAATTCAGATATAGCCAAATGTAATTCAGATATAGCCAAATGTAATTCAGATATAGCCAAACGTAATTCAGATATAGCCAAGCATAATTCAGATATAGCCAAATGTAATTCAGATATAGCCAAATGTAATTCAGATATAGCCAAATGTAATTCAGGTATAGCCAAGCGTAATTCAGATATAGCCAAATGTAATTCAGATATAGCCAAATGTAATTCAGATATAGCCAAGCGTAATTCAGATATAGCCAAGCGTAAATCAGTTTAGATTTCAAGGCCACATGATGTAATGCCTCACAAATGTTTTTTTTTTAATGACAGAGTTCTATTCTCCTCTGTATCCGGCCGTTGTGTCTTAGTAGCCTGTTAGATCCAGTGTATCCAGTAGCAGCTACAGGATATCCTGGCGGGTGTGTACCCTCTGTCTCAATGGACCTGCCGGACTATATTTACAACGTTATAAACAGAGGAACTTCTAATATTACTGATAGAGATTAGGTTTAAAGCGTTGTATTCACCTTGATCGTATCCTGTTTGTGCAGATACCTTGTACTATTAGCTACAGAATTACCTGATGTACCCTACAGAGTAGTGTACTATAGATACAGGATGATGTACCCTACAGAGTAGTGTACTATAGATACAGGATGATGTACCCTACAGAGTAGTGCACTATATATACAGGATGATGTACCCTACAGAGTAGTGTACTATAGATACAGGATGATGTACCCTACAGAGTAGTGTACTATAGATACAGGATGATGTACCCTACAGAGTAGTGTACTATAGATACAGGATGATGTACCCTACAGAGTAGTGTACTATAGATACAGGATGATGTACCCTACAAGGTAGTGTACTATAGATACAGGATGATGTACCCTACAGAGTAGTGTACTATAGAGATACAGGATGATGTACCCTACAGAGTAGTGCACTATAGATACAGGATGATGTACCCTACAGAGTAGTGTACTATATATACAGGATGATGTACCCTACAGAGTAGTGTACTAAAGATACAGGATGATGCACCTAAAAGGGTAGTGTACTATAGATACAGGATGATGTACCCTACAGAGTAGTTTACTATAGATACAGGATGATGTACCCTACAGAGTAGTGTACTATAGAGATACAGGATGATGTACCCTACAGAGTAGTGTACTATAGATACAGGATGATGTACCCTACAGAGCAGTGTACTATAGATACATGATGATGTACCCTACAGAGTAGTGTACTATAGATACAGGATGATGTACCCTACAGAGTAGTGTACTATAGATACAGGATGATGTACCCTACAGAGTAGTGTACTAAAGATACAGGATGATGCACCTAAAAGGGTAGTGTACTATAGATACAGGATGATGTACCCTACAGAGTAGTTTACTATAGATACAGGATGATGTACCCTACAGAGTAGTGTACTATAGAGATACAGGATGATGTACCCTACAGAGTAGTGTACTATAGATACAGGATGATGTACCCTACAGAGTAGTGTACTATAGATACAGGATGATGTACCCTACAGAGTAGTGTACTATAGATACAGGATGATGTACCCTACAGAGTAGTGTACTATAGATACAGGATGATGTACCCTACAGAGTAGTGTACTATAGATACAGGATGATGTACCCTACAGAGTAGGGTACTATAGATACAGGATGATGTACCCTACAGAGTAGTGTACTATAGATACAGGATGATGTACCCTACAGAGTAGTGTACTATAGATACAGGATGATGTACCCTACAGAGTAGTGTACTATAGATACAGGATGATGTACCCTACAAGGTAGTGTACTATAGATACAGGATGATGTACCCTACAGAGTAGTGTACTATAGAGATACAGGATGATGTACCCTACAGAGTAGTGCACTATAGATACAGGATGATGTACCCTACAGAGTAGTGTACTATATATACAGGATGATGTACCCTACAGAGTAGTGTACTATAGATACAGGATGATGTACCCTACAGAGTAGTGTACTATAGATACAGGATGGCCTGCTTTACTCTCTTGTTGGAGCATATTTGTAATAGTAAATCTTTCCTCCCTAAACCCACAATAGGATAATAACCATGATTATTTTGCCAGGGTTTTGAACCTCTCGACCCGTCACTAAAACTCCCCCTCGCAGGATTTATAACATCTGAGCAGCAATTATTATTATTACAAGGCTAGAAGTTAAATCATCCACCAACAAAACTGTTTTAAGTATTCTTAATTTTGGGGGGGAAAATTGCTTGTACATCTTTGCTCTCTGTGATCAAGGTTCAAACCTAACGAATGGAGCAATGTGTTCCTTTACAGATCAATAGTAATAATATATATATAATATAATATAATATAATATAATAGCTATATAGACGTCTCTCAAATACTGATGAGAAAATGTTGATTTGTTTTGCGAAACAAAGAGGCGGCGGAAGGTAAATAAAGATTGGATTGAAAAGAGTTTTAATATCACATGTACAAGTGCAGTGAAATACATTTTCTTGCAAACTCTAAAACCCAACAATACAATAATCAATATCAATAACAAGGTAGAACAAAAACACGAGATATATAAATAGGAAGAACACGAGAAGGTAAGAAGCTATATACAGGGTTAGTTCAAATACCGTATTTACAGGAAGATGGAATGAACCCAGAACTCCAAACGGCTGATGATTTAGCTTCTCTCACCTTAAGTCTGACGTTGTTTTTTACACAAAACACACAAAACACAAAACACACACAAAACACACACACACACAATGAAAACACACACAAAACACACAAAACACACAAAACACACACACACACACACAAAACACACAATGAACACACAAAACACACAAAACACACACAAAACACACACACAAAACACACAAAAAACACACAATGAACACACAAAACACACAAAACACACAAAAACACACACACACACACAAAAACACACAATGAACACACAAAACACACAAAACACACACAAAACACACACACACACAAAACACACAATGAACACACAAAACACACAAAACACACACACACACACACAAAACACACAATGAACACACACAAACACAAAACACACAATGAACACCATGAACAAACACACACAGAAAACACACAAACAGAACACACACAATACATTTCTGATAGCTATACTCCCCATTGGTGCTACAGAACTTGTCTGAAACACTCACCAAAAAAAACACCATTTATGGACAAAACAATAGTTTTTTTTTCTTGTTTGTGTTTCAATGAGTGTTTCAATGACTCAATCACAATTTTGTACAAGAAGGGTTTTAATTGAGATACTCAGCTTAGTTTACTCAGCGTATATTTACTGTCTGGACCCTGTACATCTTCCTGTGAATACGGTGTGATATAAACACAAGTCCCGCTGTCCTTTCCAGCTATGAAGTGGACTGTATAAATGTTTTCTGGTTGGCTTCATTCTGTTCTGTGGAATTATTTTCCTATTCCCTACAGGCCCTGGTCAAACGTAGTGCACAAGATAGGGAACAGTGTTACATTTATGACCCTTGTGGAGTGTTTACTTGTGACATGCTGACCGCATTGTGCTGGCTCAGATATACTCTGTTCCTTTGGCTGAGCCCAGTGTCATCCATGACCCAGCCTGACCCTGTCGGGGGGGGAGGGGAGGAGAGAGAGAGAGAGAGAGAGAGAGAGAGAGAGAGAGAGAGAGAGAGAGACCAATTTTTCACATGCAGCAAATACAACTTTCCCAACGTATCAATAATAAGTGTAACAAGAGGTATGAAATACACAAGAATGGAGCTATAAAAGGACTACCAGATCAATGTGGAGCTATATACAGGAAGTACCAGATCAATGTGGAGTTATATACAGGAAGTACCAGATCAATGTGGAGCTATATACAGGAAGTACCAGATCAATGTGGAGCTATATACAGGAAGTACCAGATCAATATGGAGCTATATACAGGAAGTACCAGATCAATGTGGAGCTATATACAGGAAGCACTAGATCAATGTGGAGCTATATACAGGAAGTACCAGATCAATGTGGAGCTATATACAGGAAGCACTAGATCAATGTGGAGCTATATACAGGAAGTACCAGATCAATGTGGAGCTATATACAGGAAGTACCAGATCAATATGGAGCTATATACAGGAAGTACCAGATCAATATGGAGCTATATACAGGAAGTACTAGATCAATGTGGAGCTATATACAGGAAGTACCAGATCAATGTTGAGCTATATACAGGAAGTACCAGATAAATATGAAGCTATATACAGGAAGTACCAGATCAATGTTGAGAGGTACAAGGCATTTGAGTTAGATATGTACGTGTGTGTGTGTGTGTTTGTGTGCACGCTTGTGTACTGTTTGTCTGTGGGTTTGTGTGAGCTTGTCAGTGTAGTATGTGTGTGTGTGTGTGTGTGTGTGTGTGTGTGTGTGTGTGTGTGTGTGTGTGTGTGTGTGTGTGTGTGTGTGTGTGTGTGTGAGCGACTGTGTATTTTGTGTGTATATAGTGTATATAGTGTGTGTAGTGTGTATATAGTGTGTATAGCATGTATATAGTGTGTATAGTGTATATATAGTGTGTATAGTATGTATATGGTGTGTGTATAGTGTATATATATATTGTATATAGGTTGTATAGTGTGTATATAGTGGGTATTGTGTGTATATACTGTGTATAGTGTGTATAGTATGTATATAGTGTATGTATATAGTGTGTGTATAGTGTGTATATAGTGTGTATAGTGTGTACAGTTTGTAGAGTGTGTATTGTGTGCATATAGTCTTGTGAGTGTGCATAGACTCCGTGCTAGATAGAGTCCATGCAGATAGCGCGGGAAACCTTTTAATTAACAATTTTGCAGACTTATGGCTTGGGGGTAGACACTGTCTCGGGGCCTGCTCTGGTACCATTTACCGGACAGTAGCAGAGTGAACCGTCTTGGATGCCTGGAGTCTTTCACAGGACCCCGGTGATGTACTGGGGCCGTCTGCACCAAATCAAATCAAATTTATTTATATAGCCCTTCGTTCATCAGCTGATATCTCAAAGTGCTGTACAGAAACCCAGCCTAAAACCCCAAACAGCAAGCAATGCAGGTGTAGAACCACGGTGGCTAGGAAAAACTCCCTAGAAAGGCCAGAACCTAGGAAGAAACCTAGAGAGAAACCAGGCTATGAGGGGTAGCCAGTCCTCTTCTGGCGGTGCCGGGTGGAGATTATTACAGAACATGGCCAAGATGTTCAAATGTTCATAAATGACCAGCATGGTCAAATAATAATAATCACAGTAGTTGTCGAGGGTGCAGCAAGTCAGAACCTCAGGAGTAAATGTCAGTTGGCTTTTCATAGCCGATCATGAAGAGTATCTGTACCACTCCTGCTGTCTGTAGAGAGTTGAAAACAGCAGGTCTGGGACAGGTAGTACGTCCGGTGAACAGGTCAGGGTTCCATAGCCGCAGGCAGAACAGTTGAAACTGGAGCAGCAGCACGGCCAGGTGGACTGGGGACAGCAAGGAGTCATCATGTCAGGTAGTCCTGAGGCATGGCCCTAGGGCTCAGGTCCTCCAAGAGACAGAGAGAGAAAGAGAGAATAAGAGAGAGCATATTTAAATTCACACAGGACACCGGATAAGACAGGAGAAGTACTCCAGATATAACAAACTGACCCTAGCCCTCGACACATAAACTACTGCAGCATAAATACTGGAAGCTGAGACAGGAGGGGTCAGGAGACACTGTGGCCCCATCCGATGATACCCCAGACAGGGCCAAACAGGAAGGATATAACCCCACCCCCTTTGCCAAAGCACAGCCCCCACACCACTAGAGGGATATCTTCAACCACCAACTTACCATCCTGAGACAAGGCCGAGTATAGCCCACAAAGATCTCCGCCACGGCACAACCCAAGGGGGGGCGCCAACCCAGACAGGATGACCACATCAGTGAATCAACCCACTCAGGTGATGCACCCCTTCCAGGGACGGCATGAGAGAGCCCCAATAAGCCAGTGACTCAGCCCCTGTAATAGGGTTAGAGGCAGAGAATCCCAGTGGAAAGAGGGGAACCGGCCAGGCAGAGACAGCAAGGGCGGTTCGTTGCTCCAGAGCCTTTCCGTTCACCTTCCCACTCCTGGGCCAGACTACACTTAAAACCTCTTGATCCTACTTGAGACGCAGACGTCCCACCTAGAGCTCTGGAAATGCAAATGCGCTACGCTACACGCTAATAGTATTAGTTAAAACGCAAACGTTCATTAAAATACACATGCTTGGTATTGAAATAAAGCTACAGTCGTTGTGAATCTAGCCACCGAGTCAGATTTTTAAAATGCTTTTCGGCGAAAGCATGAGAAGCTATTATCTGATAGCATGCAACACCCCAAAAGACCCGTAGGGGATGTAAACAAAAGAATTAGCATGCATAGTCGGCGCTACACAAACCGCACAATAAAATATAAAACATTAATTACCTTTGACCATCTTCTTTCTTGGCACACCTTGATGTCCCATAATCAATACTGGGTCTTTTTGGGATTAAATCGGTCCATATATAGCCTAGATATCGATCTATGAAGCCTGTGTGATAAACGGAAAAAAATAGCGTTTCATAACGTAACGTCATTTTTTAAAGTTAAAAAGTCGACGATAAACTTTCACAAAACACTTCGAAATACCTTTCTAATGCAACTTTAGGTATTACTACACGTTAATAAGCTATAAAAATCATCAGGAGGCGATGTAAATTCGATAGTTGGTCGTGTGGAAAAATGTCCGGAAAAACACAGAGACAATGCCTCAGGTTGGTGGTCGGAGGGAATCGGTTCCCTTTGGTCGGATCTACCAAGAATCAAATCAGAATCAAATGAGAAGACTCTATACATCCTGTGGAAGCTGTAGGTACTGCAAGCTCGGCCTCATTTAATACGGTTCACCTTTAACAATGGGTTGAAGTGGCGCATGGATATTTTTTCCATCTCCAGTGATCAGATTTTCCTGCGCTTTTCGATGAAACAGACGTTCTGTTATAGTCACAGCCGTGATTTAAACAGTTTTGGAAACGTCTGAGTGTTTTCTATCCACACATACTAATCATATGCATATACTATATTCCTGGCCTGAGTAGCAGGACGCCAAAATGTTGCGCGATTTTTAACAGAATTTCCAAAAAAGTAGGGGGAGGCTTAACAGGTTTTAATCATATGACCCACTGAAGAGATGAGTCTTCAGTAAAGACTTAAAGGTTGAGGCCGAGTCTGCGTCTCTCTCTCTCTCTCTAGCGAATTTGCAGTCAAGGGTGGTGCATTTGCCATACCAGGTGGTGATGCAGACAGTCAAGATGCTCTCGATGGTGCAGCTGTATAACTTTTTGAGACTCTGAGGGCCAGTGTCTTTTCAGCCTCCTGACGGGGAAGAGGCTCTGTTTCCAGGCTCTGGGCAAAACTACTATATAAGGTATTGGGTGCCACTTTGGCACCGTCTGTAGGGCTCTGGGCAAAACTACTATATAAGGTATTGGGTGCCACTTTGGCACTGTCTGTAGGGCTCTGGGCAAAACTACAATATAAGATATTGGGTGCCACTTTGGCACCGTCTGTAGGGCTCTGGGCAAAACTACTATATAAGGTATTGGGTGCCACTTTGGATGCTTCCCTCTTCTTGTCCTATGCCTCGACATGTCTCCATGACTAGGCCTGACGACTGCAGTATGACAACACCAAGCAGGTGACCCCTGAACCCTATTTTAACAGGAAGGAACATAAGGAGCATGGAGGCTGTTTATACTAGTCAACATACCTCAACAGAGACACACAGTCTGAGTGCATCAACAATGAATGTAAAGACACACACAAACACACACACACACAGAGGATGGAGACAAAGCTTTTACTTTTTACTAAGATAACACTATGTTCTCAGGGCTGTTAGATAACACTATGTTCTCAGGGCTGTTAGATAACACTATGTTCTCAGGGCTGTTAGATAACACTATGTTCTCAGGGCTGTTAGATAACACTATGTTCTCAGGGCTGTTAGATAACACTATGTTCTCAGGGCTGTTAGATAACACTATGTTCTCAGGGCTGTTAGATAACACTATGTTCTCAGGGCTGTTAGATAACACTATGTTCTCAGGGGGCTGTTTCAGATAACACTATGTTCTCAGGGCTGTTAGATAACACTATGTTCTCAGGGGGATAACACTATGTTAGATAACACTATGTTCTCAGGGCTGTTAGATAACACTATGTTCTCAGGGCTGTTAGATAACACTATGTTCTCAGGGCTGTTAGATAACACTATGTTCTCAGGGCTGTTAGATAGGACTATGTTCTCAGGGCTGTTAGATAACACTATGTTTCTGTTAGATAATGTTCTCAGGGCTGTTAGATAACACTGTTAGATAACACTATGTTCTCAGGGCTGTTAGATAACACTATGTTCTCTGGGCTGTTAGATAACAACACTATGTTCTCAGGGCTGTTAGATAACACTATGTTCTCAGGGCTGTTAGATAACACTATGTTCTCATGGCTGTTACATTCCATCTTATCTCAACATTCCTCTATCAGCCTGCAAACATTCTATTACATAGACTTCCATACACCAACTGAGTTTACAAAACATTAAGAATAATTTCCTAATATTGAGTTGCATCCCCCTTTTGCCCTCAGAACTGCCTGGTTGGTGGGCCATTTTGATACACACAGGAAACTGTTGAACATGGAAAACCCAGCAGCGTTGTAGTTCTTGACCTACTACCATACCCCATTCAAAGACACTTCAATCTTTAGTCTTGCCCATTCACCCTCTGAATGACACACATACACAATCCATGTCTCAATTGTATCAAAGCTTCAAAATCCTTCTTTAACCCGTCTCCTCCCCTTCATCTATTCTGATTGAAGTGGATTTAACAAGTGACATCAATAAGGGATCATAGCTTTCACCTGGATTCACCTGGTCAGTCTGTCATGGAAAGAGCAGGTGTTCTTAATGTTTTGTATACGGTGTATAAAAATGTGAAAAACAAAAAATAAATTTGGGGGAGAGTGGTTACTATATACTGACCAAAAATATATAAATTGCATCGATTTACAGTTCATATAAGGAAATCAGTAAATGTAAATAAAATTCATTAGGCTCTAATCTATGGATTTCACATGACTGTGCAGGGGTGCAGCCATGGGTGGGCCTGGCTCCCCAGTGGGTGGGCCCATGCCCTCCCAGGCCCACCCATGGCTGCACCCCCACTAAGGAGCCAGGCCCACCCACTGGGGAGCAAGGCCCACCAACTAAGGAGCCAGGCCCATCCACTGGGGAGCCAGACCCAGCCACTGGGGAGCCAGACCCACCCACTGGGGAGCCAAACCCAGCCACTGGGGAGCCAGGCCCACCCACTGGGGAGCCAGGCCCACCCACTGGGAGCCAGACCCACCCACTGGGGAGCCAGACCCACCCACTGGGGAGACAGACCCAGCCACTGGGAGCCAGGCCCATCCACTGGGGAGCCAGGCCCACCCACTGGGGAGCCAGACTCAGCCACTGGGGAGCCAGACCCACCCACTGGGGAGCCAGGCCCACCCACTGGGGAGCCAGACCAAGCCACTGGGGAGCCAGGCCCATCCACTGGGGAGCCAGGCCCCACCCACTGGGGAGCCAGACCCATCCACTGGGAGCCAGACCCACCCACTGGGGAGCCAGTCCCACCCTCTTGGTAGACAGGCCCACCCTCTTGGTAGGCAGGCCCACCAACTTGGTAGGCAGGCCCACCCTCTTGGTAGGCAGGCCCACCCTCTTGGTAGACAGGCCCACCCTCTTGGTAGACGCCCAGCCAATCAAAATTTGTTTTTTTTTTATCCACAAAAGGGCTTTATTATAGATCAGGGCCATCACAATAATGTGGAGATAAGTGAAGTGACACTGTCTGTGTCTCGCTGTTTTTGTGTGTGTGTGTGTGTGTGTGTGTGTGTGTGTGTGTGTGTGTGTGTGTGTGTGTGTGTGTGTGTGTGTGTGTGTGTGTGTGTGTGTGTGTGTGTCTCAGCTGTTACGGGCAAGACTCACCAATTAACCAATTATCTATTTTTAGGGTTTCAAGCTCAATTGAGTCCAGCAGCAACAGGAGAAAGAATAGAAAAGCCTCTCTCTTCATTTTTTCTAAAGCCTTCTCTCTTTTCCCTGTTAAAAGTCCTTATGTAGAGTCTTGAGAAGACCGCTTGACCGAGGCGTTTATGTGGCGTCCCTTCACATCGTCCATATGCAGACCAGGCCCCTGTAACATTGTTATGTTTGGAATGTTTAGGCTGAACCGGTGTTCTTTATAGTAGAACTGGGTTCAAATACTATTTTGAAATAATTTTAAATTCTTGATTGAGCTTGCCTGGCTTAATGGACCAAAGATAATAGTCAAAAAACTCTAACAAACCTGCCTATCTGGCACTACAGGCAGACTAGAGATAATGCTTAAAATATTTAAAATACTATTTGACAGCCTGGAAGCTGTGCTGTTGATGAGTCTAAAATAGCATGCTAGCCATGGTCGACAGGAGTCAGTTAACTGTAGTCTAGCACCCCAAGGCCTATTATGTGGAGCTAGCTAGCAAACAGAAGGAGGATTCAAGAATTGAAAACGGCTGTCGTGAGAAACTAGGATTATTAATGTGTCATCGTGTCTCCCAGTCCTCCTGTCCTCCTTTTTCCTCCTCTCTGTCTCCTCTCACAGGATCTAACACTGCTTCCTCTGACACACCGCAGTCTGAGATACGTAGCCTGGTTCACTCATCTGTTTGGGCTTTCTGGCCACTCTGGTGTGTGACAATGACAATGGGAGTTGGCAAGACAGCACAAACAGATCTGGGACCAGGCTATTGCCCAGTTTCCACTAATGCAAGCACTACTGTATATCTCCACACCTGTACGGTATACCAAGGCTAGGGTATACCAAGGCTAGGGTATACCAAGGCAAGGGTATACCAAGGCTAGGCTATTCCAAAGCTAGGGTATACCAAGGCTAGGCTATTCCAAGGCTAGGCTATTCCAAGGCTAGGGTATACCAAGGCTAGGGTAAACCAAGGCTAGGCTATTCCAAGGCTAGGGTATACCAAGGCTAGGGTATGCCAAGGCAAGGGTATACCAAGACTAGGGTATACCAAGGCAAGGGTATACCAAGGCAAGGGTATGCCAAGGCTAGGGTATGCCAAGACTAGGGTATGCCAAGGCTAGGGTATGCCAAGGCTAGGGTATGCCAAGGCTAGGAATGCCAAGGCTAGGGAATGCCAAGGCTAGGGTATGCCAAGGCTAGGGTATGCCGTCACACAATAGACTGGCAAAACACAAAACAAGCTATTCTCATAACATGTCGGGATTGTTTTACCATGAGCCAAAAGCTAAATAAGTATTTCTGTTAACGGGAAAAAGGGACAGTAACATATTATTTTTCTTGTGAGGAACACTTGCGTTTCCAGCCTATGAGGTAGCCGACTTCTCCACTATCAGAGAGATGAAGCTAGCCTGGTCCCAGATATTTTTCTGTTTTGTTGCCAACTCCTATGGTCTTAAAAGCTAGAAAGACAGCACAAACACATCTGTGACCAGGCTATACATAAGCAGACAAAAACGTCATCACTTTTAATGCTGATACTGTTGATACTGCTGATGATGATACTGCTGATGATGATACTGCTGATGATGATACTGCTGATGATACTGCTGATGATGATACTACTGATGATGATACTGCTGATGGTGATACTGCTGATGGTGATACTGCTGATGATGATTCTGCTGATGATACTGCTGATGATACTGCTGATGATACTGCTGATGATACTGCTGATGATACTGCTGCTGATGATACTGCTGATGATACTGCTGCTGATACTGCTGCTGATACTGCTGATGATACTGATGATGATACTGCTGCTGATACTGCTGCTGATGATACTGCTGATGATACTGCTGATGATACTGCTGATGGTGATACTGCTGCTGATGATACTGCTGCTGATGATAGTGCTGCTGATGATACTGCTGATGTTACTGCTGATGGTGATACTGCTGATGATGATACTGCTGCTGATGATACTGCTGATGGTGAAACTGCTGATGATACTGCTGATGATGATACTGCTGATGATACTGCTGATGATACTGCTGATGATACTGCTGCTGATGATACTGCTGATGATGATACTGCTGATGATACTGCTGATGATGATACTACTGATGATGATACTGCTGATGATACTGCTGCTGATGATACTGCTGATGATACTGCTGCTGATGATACTTCTGATGATACTGCTGCTGATGGTGATACTGCTGATGATACTGCTGATGATACTGCTGATGATACTGATGATGATACTGCTGATGATACTGTTGATGATGATTCTGAATATGATACTGCTGATGATGATACTGCTGATGATACTGCTGATGATACTGCTGCTGATGCTACTGCTGATGATGCTGATGATGATACTGCTGCTGATGATACTGCTGATGATACTCCTGATGATACTGCTGCTAATGATACTGCTGATGATGATGATGATGATGCTGCTGATGATGATACTGCTGATGATGATACTGCTCATGATGATACTGCTGATGATGATACTGCTGATGATGATACTGCTGATGATGATACTGCTGATGATACTGCTGATGATACTGCTGCTGCTGATACTCCTGATGATACTGCTGCTGATTATACTGCTGATGATACTGCTGATGATACTGCTGATGATGATACTGCTGATGATGATACTGCTGCTGATGATACTCCTGATGATACTGCTGCTGATGAAACTGCTGATAATACTGCTGATGATGATACTGATTATTATGATATGCTGGTGATACTGCTGCTGATGATAGTGCTGATGATACTGCTGATAATATTGCTGCTGATGATACTGCTGATGTTACTGCTGATGATACTGCTGATGATACTGCTGCTGATGATACTGCTGATGATACTGCTGATGGTGATACTGCTGATGATACCGCTGATGGTGATACTGCTGATGATACTACTGATGATACTTCTGCTGTTGATACTGCTGCTGATGATACTGATGATGATACTGCTGATGATACTGCTGATGATACTGCTGATGATGATACGGCTGATGATGATACTGCTGATGATACTGCTGATGATGCTACTGCTGATGATGATACTGCTGATGATGATTCTGCTGATGATGATACTGCTGCTGATGATACTGCTGCTGATGATAGTGCTGCTGATGATACTGCTGATGTTACTGCTGATGGTGATACTGCTGATGATGATACTGCTGCTGATGATACTGCAGCTGATGATACTGCTGATGATACTGCTGATGATACTGCTGCTGATGATACTGCTGATGATGATTCTGAATATGATACTGCTGATGATGATACTGCTGCTGATACTGCTGCTGATGCTACTGCTGATGATGATACTGCTGATGATACTGATCCTGATGATACTGCTGCTAATGATACTGCTGCTAATGATGATGATGCTGCTGATGATGATACTGCTGCTGGTGATACTGCTCATGATGATACTGCTGATGATGATACTGCTGCTGATGATTCTGCTGATGATGATACTGCTGATGATACTGCTGATGATACTGCTGATGATGATACTGCTGATGATACTACTGAGGATACTGCTGCTGATAATACTGCTGATGATACTGCTGATGATACTGCTGATGATACTACTGATGATGATACTGCTGATGATACTGCTGATGATACTGCTTGATGATACTGCTGCTGATGATACTGCTGATAATACTGCTGATGATGATACTGCTGATTATGATACTGCTGATGATACTCCTGATGATACTGCTGATGATACTGCTGATGATGATACTGCTGATTATACTGCTGATGATACTGCTGCTGATGATACTGCTGATGATACTGCTGATGGTGATACTGCTGATGATACTGTTGATGATGATACTGCTGATAATGATACTGATGATAGTGATACTGCTGATCATACTGCTGATGATACTGCTGATGATACTGCTGCTGCTGATACTGCTGATGATACTGCTGATATGGATGATACTGCTGATGATACTGCTGATGATACTGCTGATGATACTGATGATACTTGATGATACTGCTGATGATGATACTGCTGATGATACTGCTGATGATGATACTGCTGATGATGATACTGCTGCTGATGATACTGCTGATGATATACTGCTGATGATACTTGCTGATGATACTGCTGATGATGATACTGCTGATGATACTGCTGATGATGATGATGATGCTGCTGATGATGATACTGCTCATGATGATACTGCTGATGATGATACTGCAGCTGATGATACTGCTCATGATGATACTGCTGATGATGATACTGCTGATGATGATACTGCTGATGATGATACTGCTGATGATACTGCTGATAATACTGCTGATGATACTGCTGATGATGATACTCCTGATGATACTGATGATACTGCTGCTGATGTACTGCTGATGATACTGCTGATGATGATACTGCTGCTGATGATACTGCTGATGATACTGCTGATGTACTGCTGATGATATTGCTGATGATACTGCTGATGATACTGCTGATACTGCTGCTGATGATACTGCCAATGATGATACTGCTGATGATACTGCTGATGATGATACTGCTGATGATGATGATACTGATGATGATACTGCTGATGATGATACTGCTGATGATACTCCTGATGTTATACTGCTGCTGATGTATACTGATGATGATTGCTGATGATACTGCTGATGGATGATACTGCTGAAGATACTCCTGATGATACTGCTGCTGATGATACTTATGATGATGATGATGCTGCCAATGATGATACTGCTGATGATAATGCTGATGATACTGCTGATGATGATAATGCTGCTGATGATACCGCTGATGATACTGCTGATGATGATACTGCTGATGATGATACTGATGATACTGCTGATGATACTGCTGATGATGATACTGCTGATGATATACTGCTGATGATACTGCTGCTGATGATACTGCTGATGATACTGCTGATGGTGATACTGCTGATGATACTGTTGATGATGATACTGCTGATAATGATACTGATGATATGATGCTGCTGATGATCTGATGATACTGCTGATGATACTGCTGATGATACTGATGATGATACTGCTGCTGATGATACTGCTGATGATACTGCTGATGATACTGCTGATACTGCTGATGATACTGCTGATGATACTGCTGATGATACTACTTGATGATACTGCTGATGATACTGCTGATGATACTGCTGATATGATACTGCTGATGATGATACTGCTGACTGCTGCTGATGATACTGCTGATGATGATACTGCTGATGATACTACTGATGATACTGCTGATGATACTGCTCTGATGATACTGCTGATGGTGATACTGCTGATGATACTGCTGATGATGATGATGATGCTGCTGATGATGATACTGCTGATGATACTGCTGATGATACTGCTGATGATGATACTGCAGCTGATGATACTGCTCTGATGATGATACTGCTGATGATACTGCTGATGATGATGATACTGCTGATGATGATACTGCTGATGATGATACTGCTGATGATACTGCTGATAATACTGCTGATGATACTGCTGATGATGATACTACCTGATGATACTGCTGATGATATGATACTGCTGATGATACTGCTGATGATACTGCTGATGATACTGCTGATACTGATACTGCTGATGATACTGCTGCTGATGATACTGCTGATGATATGATGATACTGCTGATGATGATACTGCTGATGATGATACTGCTGATGATACTGCTGATGATACTGCTGATGATACTCCTGTTGATACTGCTGCTGATGTACTGCTGATGATATTGCTGATGATACTGCTGATGGTGATACTGCTGAAGATACTCCTGATGATACTGCTGCTGATGATACTTATGATGATGATGATGCTGCCAATGATGATACTGCTGCTGATGATAATGCTGATGATACTGCTGATGATGATAATGCTGCTGATGATACCGCTGATGATACTGCTGATGATGATACTGCTGATGATACTCCTAATGATACTGCTGCTGATGATACTGCTGATGATGATACTGCTGCTGATGATACTGCAGATGATACTCCTGATGATACTGCTGCTGATGATACTGATGATGCTGATGATGATACTGCTGATGATACTGCTGATGATGATACTGCTGATGATGATACTGCTGATGATGATACTGCTGCTGATGATACTGCTGATGATACTCCTGATGATACTGCTGCTGATGTACTGCTGATGATATTGCTGATGATACTGCTGATGGTGATACTGCTGAAGATACTCCTGATGATACTGCTGCTGATGATACTTATGATGATGATGATGATGCTGCCAATGATGATACTGCTGCTGATGATAATGCTGATGATACTGCTGATGATGATAATGCTGCTGATGATACCGCTGATGATACTGCTGATGATGATACTGCTGATGATACTCCTAATGATACTGCTGCTGATGATACTGCTGATGATGATACTGCTGCTGATGATACTGCAGATGATACTCCTGATGATACTGCTGCTGATGATACTGCTGATGATACTGCTGATGATGATACTGCTGATGATGATACTCCTGATGATACTGCTGCCGTTGATACTGCTGATGATACTGCTTATGATACTGCTGCTGATGATGCTGCTGATGATGATATTGCTGATGATACTGCTGATGGTGATACTGCTGATGATACTGCTGATGGTGATACTGCTGATGATACTGCTGATGATACTGCTGATGATACTGCTGATGATGATACTGCTGATGATACTGATGATGATACTGCTGATGATACTGCTGATGATGATACTGCTGATGATACTGCTGTGAATACTGCTGATGATACTACTGCTGATGATGATACTGCTGCTGCTGATACTGCTGATGATACTGCTGATGATACTGCTGATGGTGATACTGCTGATGATACTGCTGATGATACTGCTGATGATGATACTGCTGATGATACTGCTGATGATGATACTGCTGATGATACTGCTGTGAATACTGCTGATGATACTACTGCTGATGATGATACTGCTGCTGCTGATACTGCTGATGATACTGCTGATGATACTGCTGATGATACTGCTGATGATACTGCTGATAATACTGCTGCTGGTACTGCTGATGATGATACTGCTGATGATACAGCTGATGATGATACTGCTGATGATACTGCTGATGATACTGCTGCTGCTGATACTGCTGATGATGATACTGCTGATGATACTGCTGATGATGATACTGCTGATGATGATACTGCTGATGATACTCCTAATGATACTGCTGCTGATGATACTGCTGATGATGATGCTGATGATGATACTGCTGCTGATGATACTGCTGATGATACTGCTGATGATACTGCTGATGATGATACTGCTGATGATACTGCTGCTGCTGATACTGCTGATGATGATACTGCTGATGATGATACTGCTGATGATACTGCTGATGATGATACTGCTGATGATGATACTGCTGCTGATGACACTGCTGATGATACTCCTAATGATACTGCTGCTGATGATACTGCTGATGATGATGCTGATGATGATACTGCTGCTGATGATACTGCTGATGATACTCCTGATGATACTGCTGATGATGATACTGCTGATGATGATACTGCTGATGATACTGCTGATGATGATACTGCTGATGATGATACTGCTGATGATACTCCTGATGATACTGCCGATGAAGATACTGCTGCTGATGATACTGCTAATGATACTGCTGATGATGATACTGCTGATGATGATAATGCTGCTGATGATACCGCTGATGATACTGCTGATGATGATACTGCTGATGATGATACTGATGATACTGCTGATGATACTGCTGATGATGATACTGCGGATGATGATACTGCTGCTGATGATACTGCTGATGATGATACTGCTGATGATGATACTGCTGTTGATGATACTCCTGATGATACTGCTGCTGATGATACTGCTGATGATACTGCTTATGATACTGCTGATGATGAAACGGCTGCTGATGATACTGCTGATGATACTGCTGCTGATGATACTGCTGCTGATGATACTGCTGATGATGATACTGCTGTTGATACTGCTGCTGATGATACTGCTTATTATGATACTGCTGATGATACTGCTGATGGTGATACTGCTGATGATACCGCTGATGGTGCTCCTGCTGATGGTACTGCTGATGATACTGCTGATGGTGATACTGCTGATGATACTGCTGAAGATACTGCTGATGATGATACTTCTGCTGGTACTGCTGATGATGATACTGCTGATGATACTGCTGATGATGATACTGCTGATGATACTGCTGATGATACTGCTGCTGGTACTGCTGGATACTGCTGATGATACTGTTGATGATTATACTGCTGATAATGATACTGATGATAGTGCTGCTGATGATACTGCTGATGATACTGCTGATGATGATACTGCTGATGATACTGCTGCTGATGATACTGCTGATGATACTGCTGATGGTGATACTGCTGATGATACTGCTGATGGTGATACTGCTGATGATACAGCTGATGGTAGTACTGCTGATGATACTGCTGATGATACTGCTAATGATACTGCTGCTGATGATACTGCTGCTGATGATACTGCTGATGATGGTACTGCTGATGATGGTACTGCTGATGATACTGCTGATGATACTGCTGATGATACTGCTGATGATACTGCTGATGATGATACTGCTGATGATGATGATACTGCTGCTGATGATGATACTGCTGATGATACTGCTGATGGTGATACTGCTGATGATACTGCTGAAGATACTGCTGCTGGTACTGCTGATGATACTGTTGATGATTATACTGCTGATAATGATACTGATGATAGTACTGCTGATGATACTGCTGATGATACTGCTGATGATGATACTGCTGATGATACTGCTGATGATACTGCTGCTGGTACTGCTGATGATACTGTTGATGATTATACTGCTGATAATGATACTGATGATAGTACTGCTGATGATACTGCTGCTGCTGATACTGCTGATGATGATACTGCAGATGATGATACTGCAGATGATGATACTGCTGATGATACTGCTGATGATGATACTGCTGCTGATGATACTGCTGATGATACTTTTGATGATACTGCTGCTGATGCTACTGCTGATGATGATGCTGATGATGATACTGCTGCTGATGATACTGCTGATGATACTCCTGATGATACTGCTGCTGATGATAATGCTGATGATGATGATGATGCTGGTGATGATGATACTGCTGCTGATGATACTGCTCATGATGATACTGCTGATGATGATACTGCAGCCGATGATACTGCTGATGATGATACTGCTGATGATGATACTGCTGATGATACTGCTGATAATACTGCTGATGATACTGCTGATGATGATACTCCTGATGATACTGCTGATGATACTGCTGATGATACTCCTGATGATACTGCTGCTGATGTACTGCTGATGATATTGCTGATGATACTGCTGATGGTGATACTGCTGATGATACTCCTGATGATACTGCTGATGATACTGCTGATGATGATGATGCTGCCGATGATGATACTGCTGCTGATGATACTGCTGATGATACTGCTGATACTGCTGACTATCATATAGAACTCTTCCGGCGCCGACAGAGATGGCCGCCTCGCTTCGCGTTCCTAGGAAACTATGCAGTTTTTTGTTTTTTTACGTGTTATTTCTTACACTAGTACCCCAGGTCATCTTAGGTTTCATTACATACAGCCGAGAAGAACTACTGAATATAAGATCAGCGTCAACTCACCATCAGTACGACCAAGAATATGTTTTTCGCGATGCGGATCCTGTGTTCTGCCTTACAACCAGTGTAACCGAGTGGATCACATGCAGCGACCAAAAAAAAAAAACGACTCAGAAAAAGAGGGAAACGAAGCGGTCTTCTGGTCAGACTCCGGAGACGGGCACATCGTGCACCACTCCCTAGCATTCTTCTTGCCAATGTCCAGTCTCTTGACAACAAGGTTGATGAAATCCGAGCAAGGGTAGCATTCCAGAGGGACATCAGAGACTGTAACGTTCTCTGCTTCACGGAAACATGGCTAACTGGAGAGACGCAATCCGAAGCGGTGCAGCCAGCGGGTTTCTCCACGCATCGCGCCGACAGAAACAAACATCTTTCTGGTAAGAAGACGGGCGGGGGCGTATGCCTTATGGCCAACGTGACATGGTGTGATGAAAGAAACATACAAGAACTCAAATCCTTCTGTTCAACTGATTTAGAATTCCTCACAATCAAATGTAGACCGCATTATCTACCAAGAGAATTCTCTTCGATTATAATCACAGCCGTATATATCCCCCCCCAAGCAGACACATCGATGGCTCTGAACGAACTTTATTTAACTCTCTGCAAACTGGAAACGATTTATCCGGAGGCTGCATTCATTGTAGCTGGGGATTTTAACAAGGCTAATCTGAAAACAAGACTCCCTAAATTTTATCAGCATATCGATTGCGCAACCAGGGGTGGAAAGACCCTGGATCATTGTTACTCTAACTTCCGCGACGCATATAAGGCCCTGCCCCGCCCCCTTTCGGAAAAGCTGACCACGACTCCATTTTGTTGATCCCTGCCTACAGACAGAAACTAAAACAAGAAGCTCCCACGCTGAGGTCTGTCCAACGCTGGTCCGACCAAGCTGACTCCACACTCCAAGACTGCTTCCATCACGTGGACTGGGAGATGTTTCGTATTGCGTCAGACAACAACATTGACGAATACGCTGATACGGTGTGCGAGTTCATTAGAACGTGCGTTGAAGATGTCGTTCCCATAGCAACGATTAAAACATTCCCTAACCAGAAACCGTGGATTGATGGCAGCATTCGTGTGAAACTGAAGGCACGAACCACTGCTTTTAATCAGGGCAAGGTGTCTGGTAACATGACTGAATACAAACAGTGCAGCTATTCTCTCCGCAAGGCTATCAAACAAGCTAAGCGCCAGTACAGAGACAAAGTAGAATCTCAATTCAACGGCTCAGACACAAGAGGCATGTGGCAGGGTCTACAGTCAATCACGGACTACAGGAAGAAACCCAGCCCAGTCACGGACCAGGATGTCTTGCTCCCAGGCAGACTAAATAACTTTTTGCCCGCTTTGAGGACAATACAGTGCCACTGACACGGCCTGCAACGGAAACATGCTGTCTCTCCTTCACTGCAGCCGAAGTGAGTAAGACATTTAAACGTGTTAACCTCGCAAGGCTGCAGGCCCAGACGGCATCCCCAGCCGCGCCCTCAGAGCATGCGCAGACCAGCTGGCCGGTGTGTTTACGGACATATTCAATCAATCCCTATACCAGTCTGCTGTTCCCACATGCTTCAAGAGGGCCACCATTGTTCCTGTTCCCAAGAAAGCTAAGGTAACTGAGCTAAACGACTACCGCCCGTAGCACTCACATCCGTCATCATGAAGTGCTTTGAGAGACTAGTCAAGGACCATATCACCTCCACCCTACCTGACACCCTTGACCCACTCCAATTTGCTTACCGCCCAAATAGGTCCACAGACGATGCAATCTCAACCACACTGCACACTGCCCTAACCCATCTGGACAAGAGGAATACCTATGTGAGAATGCTGTTCATCGACTACAGCTCGGCATTCAACACCATAGTACCCTCCAAGCTCGTCATCAAGCTCGAGACCCTGGGTCTCGACCCCGCCCTGTGCAACTGGGTACTGGACTTCCTGACGGGCCGCCCCCAGGTGGTGAGGGTAGGCAACAACATCTCCTCCCCGCTGATCCTCAACACTGGGGCCCCACAAGGGTGCGTTCTGAGCCCTCTCCTGTACTCCCTGTTCACCCACGACTGCGTGGCCATGCACGCCTCCAACTCAATCATCAAGTTTGCAGACGACACAACAGTGGTAGGCTTGATTACCAACAACGACGAGACGGCCTACAGGGAGGAGGTGAGGGCCCTCGGAGTGTGGTGTCAGGAAAATAACCTCACACTCAACGTCAACAAAACTAAGGAGATGATTGTGGACTTCAGGAAACAGCAGAGGGAACACCCCCATCCACATCGATGGAACAGTAGTGGAGAGGGTAGCAAGTTTTAAGTTCCTCGGCATACACATCACAGACAAACTGAATTGGTCCACTCACACAGACAGCATCGTGAGGAAGGCGCAGCAGCGCCTCTTCAACCTCAGGAGGCTGAAGAAATTCGGCTTGTCACCAAAAGCACTCACAAACTTCTACAGATGCACAATCGAGAGCATCCTGGCGGGCTGTATCACCGCCTGGTATGGCAACTGCACCGCCCTCAACCGTAAGGCTCTCCAGAGGGTAGTGAGGTCTGCACAACGCATCACCGGGGGCAAACTACCTGCCCTCCAGGACACCTACACCACCCGATGCTACAGGAAGGCCATAAAGATCATCAAGGACATCAACCACCCGAGCCACTGCCTGTTCACCCCGCTGTCATCCAGAAGGCGAGGTCAGTACAGGTGCATCAAAGCTGGGACCGAGAGACTGAAAAACAGCTTCTATCTCAAGGCCATCAGACTGTTAAACAGCCACCACTAACATTGAGTGGCTACTGCCAACACACTGTCAATGACACTGACTCTACTCCAGCCACTTTAATCATGGGAATTGATGGGAAATGATGTAAATATATCACTAGCCACTTTAAACAATGCTACCTTATATAATGTTACTTACCCTACATTGTTCATCTCATATGCATACGTTGATACTGTACTCTATATCATCGACTGCATCCTTATGTAATACATGTATCACTAGCCACTTTAACTATGCCACTTGGTTTACATACTTATCTCATATGTATATACTGTACTCGATATCATCTACTGTATCTTGCCTATGCTGCTCTGTACCATCACTCATTCATATATCCTTATGTACATATTCTTTATCCCCTTACACTGTGTATGACAGTAGTTTTTTTTGGAATTGTTAGTTAGATTACTTGCTCGTTATTACTGCATTGTCGGAACTAGAAGCACAAGCATTTCGCTACACTCGCATTAACATCTGCTAACCATGTGTATGTGACAAATAAAATTTGATTTGATTTGATTTGATGATGATACTGCTGATGATGATGCTGCTGATGACACTCCTGATGATACTGCTGATGATACTGCTGATGATGATACTGCTGATGATACTGCTGCTGATGATACTGCTGCTGATGATACTCCTGATGATACTGCTGCTGATGATACTGCTGATGATACTGCTTATGATACTGCTGCTGATGATGCTGCTGATGATGATATTGCTGATGATACTGCTGACGGTGATACTGCTGATGATACTGCTGATGGTGATACTGCTGATGATACTGCTGATGATACTGCTGATGATGATACTGCTGATGATGATACTGCTGATGATACTGCTGATGATACTGCTGATGATGATACTGCTGATGATGATAATGCTGCTGATGATACTGCTGATGATACTGCTGATGATGATACTGCTGATGATACTGCTGATGATACTGCTGATGATGATACTGCTGATGATACTGCTGCTGATGATACTGCTGATAATGATACTGCTGATGATGATACTGCTGCTGATGATACTCCTGATGATACTGCTGCTGATGATACTGCTGATGATACTGCTTATGATACTGCTGCTGATGATGCTGCTGATGATGATATTGCTGATGATACTGCTGATGGTGATACTGCTGATGATACTGCTGATGGTGATACTGCTGATGATACTCCTGATGATACTGCTGATGATACTGCTGATGATGATACTGCTGATGATACTGCTGCTGATGATACTGCTGCTGATGATACTGCTGATGATGATACTGCTGCTGATGATACTCCTGATGATACTGCTGCTGATGATACTGCTGATCATACTGCTTATGATACTGCTGCTGATGATGCTGCTGATGATGATATTGCTGATGATACTGCTGATGGTGATACTGCTGATGATACTGCTGATGGTGATACTGCTGATGATACTGCTGATGATACTGCTGATGATGATACTGCTGATGATACTGCTGATGATACTGCTGCTGATGATACTGCTGCTGATGATACTGCTGCTGATGATACTGCTGATGATGATACTGCTGCTGATGATACTCCTGATGATACTGCTGCTGATGATACTGCTGATGATACTGCTTATGATACTGCTGCTGATGATGCTGCTGATGATGATATTGCTGATGATACTGCTGATGGTGATACTGCTGATGATACTGCTGATGGTGATACTGCTGATGATACTGCTGATGATACTGCTGATGATGATACTGCTGATGATGATACTGCTGATGATACTGCTGATGATACTGCTGATGATGATACTGCTGATGATGATACTGCTGATGATACTGCTGTGAATACTGCTGATGATACTACTGCTGATGATGATACTGCTGCTGCTGATACTGCTGATGATACTGCTGATGGTGATACTGCTGATGATACTGCTGATGATACCGATGATGATACTGCTGATGATATTGCCGATGATGATACTGCTGATGATGATACTGCTGATGATGATACTGCTGATGATACTGCTGATGATACTGCTGATGATGATACTGCTGATGATGATACTGCTGCTGATGATACTGCTGATGATACTCCTAATGATACTGCTGCTGATGATACTGCTGATGATGATGCTGATGATGATACTGCTGCTGATGATACTGCTGATGATACTCCTAATGATACTGCTGCTGATGATACTGCTGATGATGATGCTGATGATGATACTGTTGCTGATGATACTGCTGATGATTATACTGCTGATGATACTGCTACTGATGATACTGCTGCTGATGATACTGCTGATGATGATACTGCTGTTGATGATACTCCTGATGATACTGCTGCTGATGATACTGCTGATGATACTGCTTATGATACTGCTGATGATGAAACGGCTGCTGATGATACTGCTGCTGATGATACTGCTGCTGATGATACTGCTGATGATGATACTGCTGTTGATGATACTCCTGATGATACTGCTGATGATACTGCTGATGATACTGCTTATGATGATACTGCTGATGATACTGCTGATGGTGATACTGCTGATGATACCGCTGATGGTGCTCCTGCTGATGATACTGCTTTTGATACTGCTGATAATACTGCTGATGATACTGCTGCTGTTGATACTGCTGATGATACTGCTGATGATGATACTGCTGATGATACTGCTGATGATGATACTGCTGATGATGATACTGCTGATGATACTGCTGATAGTACTGCTGATGATGATACTGCTGCTGATGATACTGCTGATGATACTGCCGATGATGATACTGCTGATGATGATACTGCTGATGATGATACTCCTGATGATAATGCTGATGATACTGCTGATGATGATACTGACGATGATACTACTGATAATACTGCTGATGATACTGCTGATGATACTGCTGATGATACTGCTGATGATACTGCTGCTGATGATACTGCTGATGATGATACTGCTGATGATGATACTGCTGCTGATGATACTGCTGATGATGATGCTGATGATGATACTGCTGCTGATGATACTGCTGATGATACTCCTAATGATACTGCTGCTGATGATACTGCTGATGATGATGCTGATGATGATACTGCTGCTGATGATACTGCTGATGATACTGCTGATGATACTGCTGCTGGTACTGCTGATGATGATACTGCTGATGATACAGCTGATGATGATACTGCTGATGATACTGCTGATGATACTGCTGCTGCTGATACTGCTGATGATGATACTGCTGCTGATGATACTGCTGATGATACTCCTAATGATACTGCTGCTGATGATACTGCTGATGATGATACTGCTGCTGATGATACTGCTGATGATACTCCTGATGATACTGCTGCTGATGATACTGCCGATGATGATACTGCTGATGATACTGCTGATGATGATACTGCTGATGATACTCCTGATGATACTGCCGATGATGATACTGCTGCTGATGATATTGCTGATGATGATACTGCTGATGATGATAATGCTGCTGATGATACCGCTGATGATACTGCTGATGATGATACTGCTGATGATGATACTGATGATACTGCTGATGATACTGCTGCTGATGATACTGCTGCTGATGATACTGCTGATGATGATACTGCTGATGATAATGCTGATGATACTGCTGATGATGATACTGTTGATGATACTCCTAATGATACTGCTGCTGATGATACTGCTGATGATGATGCTGATGATGATACTGCTGCTGATGATACTGCTGATGATACTGCTGATGATGATACTGCTGATTATGTTACTGCTGCTGATGATACTGCTGATGATACTGCTGATGATGATACTGCTGATTATGTTACTGCTGCTGATGATACTGCTGATGATACTGCTGATGATGATACTGCTGATGATGATACTGCTGATGATACTCCTGATGATACTGCTGCTGATGATACTCCTGATGGTACTGCTGCTGATGATACTGCTGACGATACTGCTTATGATACTCCTGATGATGAAATGGCTGCTGATGATACTGCTGATGATGATGCTGATGATGATACTGCTGCTGATGATACTGCTGATGATACTCCTAATGATACTGCTGCTGATGATACTGCTGATGATGATGCTGATGATGATACTGCTGCTGATGATACTGCTGATGATACTGCTGATGATACTGCTGCTGGTACTGCTGATGATGATACTGCTGATGATACAGCTGATGATGATACTGCTGATGATACTGCTGTGAATACTGCTGATGATACTACTGCTGATGATGATACTGCTGCTGCTGATACTGCTGATGATACTGCTGATGATACTGCTGATGGTGATACTGCTGATGATACTGCTGATGATACTGCTGATCGTGATACTGCTGATGATACTGCTGATGATACCGATGTTGATACTGCTGATGATACTGCCGATGATGATACTGCTGATGATGATACTGCTGATGATAATGCTGATGATACTGCTGATGATGATACTGCTGATGATGATACTGCTGCTGATGATACTGCTGATGATACTGCTGATGATACTGCTGCTGATGATACTGCTGATGATGATGCTGCTGATGATGATACTGCTGCTGATGATACTGCTGATGATACTGCTGATGATGATACTGCTGATTATGATACTGCTGCTGATGATACTGCTGATGATACTGCTGATGATGATACTGCTGATGATACTCCTGATGATACTGCTGATGATGATACTGCTGATGATACTCCTGATGATACTGCTGATGATGCTGATGATACTGCTGATGATACTGCTGCTGATGAAACGGCTGCTGATGATACTGCTGCTGATGATACTGCTGCTGATGATACTGCTGATGATGATACTGCTGATGATACTGCTGATGATGATACTGCTGCTGATGATACTGCTGATGATGATATGATACTCCTGATGATACTGCTGATGATGATACTGCTGATGATACTCCTGATGATACTGCTGATGATACTGCTGATGATACTGCTGATGCTGATGATACTGCTGATGATACTGCTTATGATACTGCTGCTGATGATACTGCTGCTGATGATACTGCTGCTGATGATACTGCTGCTGATGATACTGCTGATGATGATACTGCTGCTGATGATACTGCTGATGATGATACTGCTGCTGATGATACTGCTGATGATGATGCTGATGATGATACTGCTGCTGATGATACTGCTGATGATACTCCTAATGATACTGCTGATGATGATGCTGATGATGATACTGCTGCTGATGATACTGCTGATGATACTCCTAATGATACTGCTGCTGATGATACTGCTGATGATGATGCTGATGATGATACTGCTGCTGATGATACTGCTGATGATACTGCTGATGATACTGTTGCTGGTACTGCTGATGATGATACTGCTGATGATACAGCTGATGATGATACTGCTGATGATACTGCTGCTGCTGATACTGCTGATGATGATACTGCTGATGATGATACTGCTGATGATGATACTGCTGCTGATGATACTGCTGATGATACTCCTAATGATACTGCTGCTGATGATACTGCTGATGATGATACTGCTGCTGATGATACTGCTGTTGATACTCCTGATGATACTGCTGCTGATGATACTGATGATGATGATACTGCTGATGATACTGCTGATGATGATACTGCCGATGATGATACTGCTGATGATACTCCTGATGATACTGCCGATGATGATACTGCTGCTGATGATACTGCTGATGATGATACTGCTGATGATGATAATGCTGCTGATGATACCGCTGATGATACTGCTGATGATGATACTGCTGATGATGATACTGATGATGACACTGCTGATGGTGATACTGCTGATGATACGCTGATGATACTGCTGATGATGATACTGCTGATGATGATACTGCTGATGATACTGCTGATGATACTGCTGCTGATGATACTGCTGCTGATGATACTGCTGATGATGATACTGCTGATGATGATACTGCTGCTGATGATACTCCTGATGATACTGCTGCTGATGATACTGCTGACGATACTGCTTATGATACTGCTGATGATGAAATGGCTGCTGATGATACTGCTGATGATGATGCTGATGATGATACTGCTGCGGATGATACTGCTGATGATACTCCTAATGATACTGCTGCTGTGAATACTGCTGATGATGATGCTGATGATGATACTGCTGCTGATGATACTGCTGATGATACTCCTAATGATACTGCTGCTGATGATACTGCTGATGATGATGCTGATGATGATACTGCTGCTGATGATACTGCTGATGATGATACTGCTGCTGATACTGCTGATGATGATACTGCGATGATGATACTGCTGATGATACTCCTGATGATACTGCCGATGATGATACTGCTGCTGATGATACTGCTGATGATGATACTGCTGATGATGATAATGCTGCTGATGATACCGCTGATGATACTGCTGATGATGATACTGCTGATGATGATACTGATGATGACACTGCTGATGGTGATACTGCTGATGATACCGCTGATGATACTGCTGATGATGATACTGCTGATGATGATACTGCTGATGATACTGCTGATGATACTGCTGCTGATGATACTGCTGCTGATGATACTGCTGATGATGATACTGCTGATGATGATACTGCTGCTGATGATACTCCTGATGATACTGCTGCTGATGATACTGCTGATACTGCTTATGATACTGCTGATGATGATGCTGATGATGATACTGCTGCGGATGATACTGCTGATGATACTCCTAATGATACTGCTGCTGTGAATACTGCTGATGATGATGCTGATGATGATACTGCTGCTGATGATACTGCTGATGATACTCCTAATGATACTGCTGCTGATGATACTGCTGATGATGATGCTGATGATGATACTGCTGATGATACTGCCGATGATGATACTGCTGATGATGATACTGCTGATGATGATACTGCTGATGATACTGCTGATGATACTGCTGATGATGATACTGCTGATGATGATACTGCTGCTGATGATACTGCTGATGATACCTAATGATACTGCTGCTGATGATACTGCTGATGATGATGCTGATGATGATACTGCTGCTGATGATACTGCTGATGATACTCCTAATGATACTGCTGCTGATGATACTGCTGATGATGATGCTGATGATGATACTGTTGCTGATGATACTGCTGATGATTATACTGCTGATGATACTGCTACTGATGATACTGCTGCTGATGATACTGCTGATGATGATACTGCTGTTGATGATACTCCTGATGATACTGCTGCTGATGATACTGCTGATGATACTGCTTATGATACTGCTGCTGATGAAACGGCTGCTGATGATACTGCTGCTGATGATACTGCTGCTGATGATACTGCTGATGATGATACTGCTGTTGATGATACTCCTGATGATACTGCTGATGATACTGCTGATGATACTGCTTATGATGATACTGCTGATGATACTGCTGATGGTGATACTGCTGATGATACCGCTGATGGTGCTCCTGCTGATGATACTGCTTTTGATACTGCTGATAATACTGCTGATGATACTGCTGCTGTTGATACTGCTGATGATACTGCTGATGATGATACTGCTGATGATACTGCTGATGATGATACTGCTGATGATGATACTGCTGATGATACTGCTGATAGTACTGCTGATGATGATACTGCTGCTGATGATACTGCTGATGATACTGCTGATGATGATACTGCTGATGATACTGCTGATGATGATACTGCTGATGATGATACTGCTGATGATGATACTGCTGATGATGATACTGCTGATGATACTACTGATAATACTGCTGATGATACTGCTGATGATACTGCTGATGATACCTGCTGCTGATGATACTGCTGATGATACTGCTGATGATACTGCTGCTGATGATACTGCTGATGATGATACTGCTGATGATGATACTGCTGCTGATGATACTGCTGATGATGATGCTGATGATGATACTGCTGCTGATGATACTGCTGATGATACTCCTAATGATACTGCTGCTGATGATACTGCTGATGATGATGCTGATGATGATACTGCTGCTGATGATACTGCTGATGATACTCCTAATGATACTGCTGCTGATGATACTGCTGATGATGATGATGCTGATGATGATACTGCTGCTGATGATACTGCTGATGATACTGCTGTGAATACTGCTGATGATACTACTGCTGATGATGATACTGCTGCTGCTGATACTGCTGATGATACTGCTGATGATACTGCTGATGGTGATACTGCTGATGATACTGCTGATGATACTGCTGATGGTGATACTGCTGATGATACTGCTGATGATACCGATGATGATACTGCTGATGATACTGCCGATGATGATACTGCTGATGATGATACTGCTGATGATGATACTGCTGATGATAATGCTGATGATACTGCTGATGATGATACTGCTGATGATGATACTGCTGCTGATGATACTGCTGATGATACTCCTAATGCTACTGCTGCTGATGATACTGCTGATGATGATGCTGATGATGATACTGCTGCTGATGATACTGCTGATGATACTGCTGATGATGATACTGCTGATTATGTTACTGCTGCTGATGATACTGCTGATGATGATACTGCTGATGATGATACTGCTGATGATACTCCTGATGATACTGCTGATGATGATACTGCTGATGATACTCCTGATGATACTGCTGATGATACTGCTGATGATACTGCTGATGATACTGCTGCTGATGATACTGCTGATGATACTGCTGCTGATGATACTGCTGATGATGATGCTGATGATGATACTGCTGCTGATGATACTGCTGATGATACTCCTAATGATACTGCTGATGATGATGCTGCTGCTGATGATACTGCTGATGATACTCCTAATGATACTGCTGATGATGATGCTGATGATGATACTGCTGCTGATGATACTGCTGATGATACTCCTAATGATACTGCTGCTGATGATACTGCTGATGATGATGCTGATGATGATACTGCTGCTGATGATACTGCTGATGATACTGCTGATGATACTGCTGCTGGTACTGCTGATGATGATACTGCTGATGATACAGCTGATGATGATACTGCTGATGATACTGCTGCTGCTGATACTGCTGATGATTATACTGCTGATGATACTGCTACTGATGATACTGCTGCTGATGATACTGCTGATGATGATACTGCTGTTGATGATACTCCTGATGATACTGCTGCTGATGATACTGCTGATGATACTGCTTATGATACTGCTGATGATGAAACGGCTGCTGATGATACTGCTGCTGATGATACTGCTGCTGATGATACTGCTGATGATGATACTGCTGTTGATGATACTCCTGATGACACTGCTGATGATACTGCTGATGATACTGCTTATGATGATACTGCTGATGATACTGCTGATGGTGATACTGCTGATGATACCGCTGATGGTGCTCCTGCTGATGATACTGCTTTTGATACTGCTGATAATACTGCTGATGATACTGCTGCTGTTGATACTGCTGATGATACTGCTGATGATGATACTGCTGATGATACTGCTGATGATGATACTGCTGATGATGATACTGCTGATGATACTGCTGATAGTACTGCTGATGATGATACTGCTGCTGATGATACTGCTGCTGATGATACTGCTGATGATGATGCTGATGATGATACTGCTGCTGATGATACTGCTGATGATACTCCTAATGATACTGCTGCTGATGATACTGCTGATGATGATGCTGATGATGATACTGCTGCTGATGATACTGCTGATGATACTGCTGATGATACTGCTGCTGATACTGCTGATGATGATACTGCTGATGATACTGCTGCTGGTACTGCTGATGATGATACTGCTGATGATACAGCTGATGATGATACTGCTGATGATACTGCTGATGATACTGCTGCTGCTGATACTGCTGCTGATGATACTGCTGATGATGATACTGCTGATGATGATACTGCTGCTGATGATACTGCTGATGATACTCCTAATGATACTGCTGCTGATGATACTGCTGATGATGATACTGCTGCTGATGATACTGCTGTTGATACTCCTGATGATACTGCTGCTGATGATACTGATGATGATGATACTGCTGATGATACTGCTGATGATGATACTGCCGATGATGATACTGCTGATGATACTCCTGATGATACTGCCGATGATGATACTGCTGCTGATGATACTGCTGATGATGATAATGCTGCTGATGATACCGCTGATGATACTGCTGATGATGATACTGCTGATGATGATACTGATGATGACACTGCTGATGGTGATACTGCTGATGATACCGCTGATGATACTGCTGATGATGATACTGCTGATGATGATACTGCTGATGATACTGCTGATGATACTGCTGCTGATGATACTGCTGCTGATGATACTGCTGATGATGATACTGCTGATGATGATACTGCTGCTGATGATACTCCTGATGATACTGCTGCTGATGATACTGCTGACGATACTGCTTATGATACTGCTGATGATGAAATGGCTGCTGATGATACTGCTGATGATGATGCTGATGATGATACTGCTGCGGATGATACTGCTGATGATACTCCTAATGATACTGCTGCTGTGAATACTGCTGATGATGATGCTGATGATGATACTGCTGCTGATGATACTGCTGATGATACTCCTAATGATACTGCTGCTGATGATACTGCTGATGATGATGCTGATGATGATACTGCTGCTGATGATACTGCTGATGATGATACTGCTGCTGATACTGCTGATGATGATACTGCCGATGATGATACTGCTGATGATACTCCTGATGATACTGCCGATGATGATACTGCTGCTGATGATACTGCTGATGATGATACTGCTGATGATGATAATGCTGCTGATGATACTGCTGATGATACTGCTGATGATGATACTGCTGATGATGATACTGATGATGACACTGCTGATGGTGATACTGCTGATGATACCGCTGATGATACTGCTGATGATGATACTGCTGATGATGATACTGCTGATGATACTGCTGATGATACTGCTGCTGATGATACTGCTGCTGATGATACTGCTGATGATGATACTGCTGATGATGATACTGCTGCTGATGATACTGCTGACGATACTGCTTATGATACTGCTGATGATGATGCTGATGATGATACTGCTGCGGATGATACTGCTGATGATACTCCTAATGATACTGCTGCTGTGAATACTGCTGATGATGATGCTGATGATGATACTGCTGCTGATGATACTGCTGATGATACTCCTAATGATACTGCTGCTGATGATACTGCTGATGATGATGCTGATGATGATACTGCTGCTGATGATACTGCTGATGATGATACTGCTGCTGATGATACTGCTGATGATACTCCTAATGATACTGATACTGCTGATGATACTGCTGATGATGATGCTGATGATGATACTGCTGCTGATGATACTGCTGCTGATGATACTGCTGATGATACTGCTGATGATACTCCTGATGATACTGCTGCTGATGATACTGCTGATGATGATGCGGATGATGATATGCCGATGATGATACTGCTGCTGATGATACTGCTGATGATGATACTGCTGATGATGATAATGCTGCTGATGATACCACTGATGATACTGCTGATGATGATACTGCTGCTGATGATACTGATGATACTGCTGATGATACTGCTGCTGATGATACTGCTGATGATACTGCTACTGATGATACTGCTGCTGATGATACTGCTGATGATGATACTGCTGATGATGATACTGCTGCTGATGATACCGCTGATGATACTGCTGATGATGATACTGCTGATGATGATACTGCTGATGATACTGCTGATGATACTGCTGCTGATGATACTGCTGATGATGATACTGCTGATGATACCGCTGATGGTGCTCCTGCTGATGATACTGCTTTTGATACTGCTGATAATACTGCTGATGATACTGCTGCTGTTGATACTGCTGATGATACTGCTGATGATGATACTGCTGATGATACTGCTGATGATGATACTGCTGATGATACTGCTTATGATGATACTGCTGATGATACTGCTGATGGTGATACTGCTGATGATACCGCTGATGGTGCTCCTGCTGATGATACTGCTTTTGATACTGCTGATAATACTGCTGATGATACTGCTGCTGTTGATACTGCTGATGATACTGCTGATGATGATACTGCTGATGATACTGCTGATGATGATACTGCTGATGATGATACTGCTGATGATGATACTGCTGATGATGATACTGCTGATGATACTGCTGATGATACTGCTGATGATGATACTGCTGCTGATGATACTGCTGCTGATGATACTGCTGATGATGATGCTGATGATGATACTGCTGCTGATGATACTGCTGATGATACTCCTAATGATACTGCTGCTGATGATACTGCTGATGATGATGCTGATGATGATACTGCTGCTGATGATACTGCTGATGATACTGCTGATGATACTGCTGCTGGTACTGCTGATGATGATACTGCTGATGATACTGCTGCTGGTACTGCTGATGATGATACTGCTGATGATACAGCTGATGATGATACTGCTGATGATACTGCTGATGATACTGCTGCTGCTGATACTGCTGCTGATGATACTGCTGATGATGATACTGCTGATGATGATACTGCTGATGATGATACTGCTGCTGATGATACTGCTGATGATACTCCTGATGATACTGCTGCTGATGATACTGCTGATGATGATACTGCTGCTGATGATACTGCTGTTGATACTCCTGATGATACTGCTGCTGATGATACTGATGATGATGATACTGCTGATGATACTGCTGATGATGATACTGCCGATGATGATACTGCTGATGATACTCCTGATGATACTGCCGATGATGATACTGCTGCTGATGCTGCTGATGATACTGCTGATGATGATAATGCTGCTGATGATACCGCTGATGATACTGCTGATGATGATACTGCTGATGATGATACTGATGATGACACTGCTGATGGTGATACTGCTGATGATACCGCTGATGATACTGCTGATGATGATACTGCTGATGATGATACTGCTGATGATACTGCTGATGATACTGCTGCTGATGATACTGCTGCTGATGATACTGCTGATGATGATACTGCTGATGATGATACTGCTGCTGATGATACTCCTGATGATACTGCTGCTGATGATACTGCTGACGATACTGCTTATGATACTGCTGATGATGAAATGGCTGCTGATGATACTGCTGATGATGATGCTGATGATGATACTGCTGCGGATGATACTGCTGATGATACTCCTAATGATACTGCTGCTGTGAATACTGCTGATGATGATGCTGATGATGATACTGCTGCTGATGATACTGCTGATGATACTCCTAATGATACTGCTGCTGATGATACTGCTGATGATGATGCTGATGATGATACTGCTGCTGATGATACTGCTGATGATGATACTGCTGCTGATACTGCTGATGATGATACTGCGATGATGATACTGCTGATGATACTCCTGATGATACTGCCGATGATGATACTGCTGCTGATGATAATACTGCTGATGATACGCTGATGATACTGCTGATGATGATACTGCTGATGATGATACTGCTGATGATGATACTGCTGATGATGATACTGCTGATGATGATAATGCTGCTGATGATACCGCTGATGATACTGCTGATGATGATACTGCTGATGATGATACTGATGATGACACTGCTGATGGTGATACTGCTGATGATACCGCTGATGATACTGCTGATGATGATACTGCTGATGATGATACTGCTGATGATACTGCTGATGATACTGCTGCTGATGATACTGCTGCTGATGATACTGCTGATGATGATACTGCTGATGATGATACTGCTGCTGATGATAAACTGCTGACGATACTGCTTATGATACTGCTGCTGTGATACTGCTGATGATGATGCTGATGATGATACTGCTGCTGATGATACTGCTGATGATACTCCTAATGATACTGCTGCTGATGATACTGCTGATGATGATGCTGATGATGATACTGCTGCTGATGATACTGCTGATGATGATACTGCTGCTGATGATACTGCTGATGATACTCCTAATGATACTGCTGCTGATGATACTGCTGATGATGATGCTGATGATGATACTGCTGCTGATGATACTGCTGATGATGATACTGCTGCTGATGATACTGCTGATGATACTCCTAATGATACTGCTGCTGATGATACTGCTGATGATGATGCGGATGATGATACTGCCGATGATGATACTGCTGCTGATGATACTGCTGATGATGATACTGCTGATGATGATAATGCTGCTGATGATACCGCTGATGATACTGCTGATGATGATACTGCTGCTGATGATACTGATGATACTGCTGATGATACTGCTGCTGATGATACTGCTGATGATACTGCTACTGATGATACTGCTGCTGATGATACTGCTGATGATGATACTGCTGATGATGATACTGCTGCTGATGATACCGCTGATGATACTGCTGATGATGATACTGCTGATGATGATACTGCTGATGATACTGCTGATGATACTGCTGCTGATGATACTGCTGCTGATGATACTGCTGATGATGATACTGCTGATGATGATACTGCTGCTGATGATACTCCTGATGATACTGCTGCTGATGATACTGCTGACGATACTGCTTATGATACTGCTGTTGATGAAATGGCTGCTGATGATACTGCTGATGATGATGCTGATGATGATACTGCTGCGGATGATACTGCTGATGATACTCCTAATGATACTGCTGCTGTGAATACTGCTGATGATGATGCTGATGATGATACTGCTGCTGATGATACTGCTGATGATACTCCTAATGATACTGCTGCTGATGATACTGCTGATGATGATGCTGATGATGATACTGCTGCTGATGATACTGCTGATGATGATACTGCTGCTGATGATACTGCTGATGATACTCCTAATGATACTGCTGCTGATGATACTGCTGATGATGATGCGGATGATGATACTGCTGCTGATGATACTGCTGATGATGATACTGCTGATGATGATACTGCTGATGATACTCCTGATGATACTGCTGATGATGATACTGCTGATGATGATACTGCTGATGATACTGCTGCTGATGATACTGCTGCTGATGATACTGCTGATGATACTGCTGCTGATGATACTGCTGCTGATGATACTCCTGATGATACTGCTGCTGATGATACTCCTGATGATACTGCTGCTGATGATACTGCTGATGATACTGCTTATGATACTGCTGATGATGAAATGGCTGCTGATGATACTGCTGATGATGATGCTGATGATGATACTGCTGCGGATGATACTGCTGATGATACTCCTAATGATACTGCTGCTGTGAATACTGCTGATGATGATGCTGATGATGATACTGCTGCTGATGATACTGCTGATGATACTCCTAATGATACTGCTGCTGATGATACTGCTGATGATGATGCTGATGATGATACTGCTGCTGATGATACTGCTGATGATGATACTGCTGCTGATGATACTGCTGATGATACTCCTAATGATACTGCTGCTGATGATACTGCTGATGATGATGCGGATGATGATACTGCTGATGATGATACTGCTGATGATGATACTGCTGATGATACTCCTGATGATACTGCCGATGATGATACTGCTGCTGATGATACTGCTGATGATGATACTGCCGATGATGATAATGCTGCTGATGATACCGCTGATGATACTGCTGATGATGATACTGCTGATGATGATACTGATGATACTGCTGATGATACTGCTGCTGATGATACTGCTGATGATACTGCTACTGATGATACTGCTGATGATGATACTGCTGCTGATGATACTGCTGACGATACTGCTGATGATACTGCTGCTGATGATACTGCTGCTGATGATTCTGCTGATGATGATACTGCTGTTGATGATACTCCTGATGATACTGCTGATGATACTGCTGATGATACTGCTGCTGATGATACTGCTGCTGATGATACTGCTGATGATACTGCTGTTGATGATACTCCTGATGATACTGCTTTTGATACTGCTGATAATACTGCTAATGATACTGCTGCTGTTGATACTGCTGATGATACTGCTGATGATACTGCTGATGATGATACTGCTGATGATACTGCTGATGATACTGCTGCTGATGATACTGCTGATGATGATACTGCTGATGATACTGCTGATAGTACTGCTGATGATGATACTGCTGATGATACTGCTGATGATTCTGCTGCTGTTGATACTGCTGATGATACTACTGATGATGATACTGCTGATGGTGATACTGCTGCTGATGATACTGCTGATGATACTCCTGATGATACTGCTGCTGATGATACTGCTGATGATGATGCTGCTGATGATACTGCTGCTGATACTGCTGCTGATGATACTGCTGCTGATGATTCTGCTGATGATGATACTGCTGTTGATGATACTCCTGATGATACTGCTGATGATACTGCTGATGATACTGCTGATGATGATACTGCTGATGATGATACTGCTGATGATACTGCTGTTGATGATACTCCTGATGATACTGCTTTTGATACTGCTGATAATACTGCTAATGATACTGCTGCTGTTGATACTGCTGATGATACTGCTGATGATACTGCTGATGATGATACTGCTGATGATACTGCTGATGATACTGCTGCTGATGATACTGCTGATGATGATACTGCTGATGATACTGCTGATAGTACTGCTGATGATGATACTGCTGATGATACTGCTGATGATTCTGCTGCTGTTGATACTGCTGATGATACTACTGATGATGATACTGCTGATGGTGATACTGCTGCTGATGATACTGCTGATGATACTCCTGATGATACTGCTGCTGATGATACTGCTGATGATGATGCTGCTGATGATACTGCTGCTGATGATACTGCTGCTGATGATGATGCTGCTGATGATGATACTGCTTCTGATGATACTGCTGATGATACTGCTGATGATGATACTGCTGATGATACTGCTGATGATGATACTGCTGATGATGATACTCCTGATGATACTGCTGATGATGATACTGCTGATGATACTCCTGATGATACTGCTGATGATACTGCTGATGATACTGCTGCTGATGATACTGCTGATGATGATACTGCTGCTGATGATACTGCTGATGATGATACTGCTGCTGATGATACTGCTGATGATGATACTGCTGATGATACTCCTGATGATACTGCTGCTGATGATACTGCTGATGATACTGCTGCTGATGATACTGCTGATGATACTGCTGCTGATGATACTGCTGATGATGATACTGCTGATGATACTGCTGTGGATACTGCTGATGATACTGCTGATGATGATACTGCTGATGATACTGCTAATGATGATACTCCCTGCTGCCTGCTGCATCCTTGTTCAATGCTGTGCATTTTGATCACCAGCAGTCTGTTATGACCCCAACCCTCATGTTTATGTGCGTTCTAAATACTATCTGCGTTAGATTGACCTACAGGTCTAGTGGTGAGGGTGAGAGAGTGTCTCAGGGGGAGAGGGGGGGTGAGAGGAGGAGAGGAGGAGGGGAGGCTTGAGTGTGTTCAGCTGCTGCAACAGAGGGCATTCAGTGCATTCAGAGTCTCGCTATTCCATGTTAAGTCTCTCACAGGAACTCACAGGAACTCAGGAGTCTAAATTGTTGAACTCTAATTCAGAATTTGGTAGGAAGGTAAGGGGTTTTTTGCTGTCCAGGGAGAAACCAAACAATAAAAATTCCCTGTTTTGTTTCCTGTGTTTGTTAGAATGAGTCTGATAGCCGTGTGTGTGTCAGCTGTTCCACCCTGCGTCATTCCAGCAGTACAAACCACGGTGGTGAAGTACAGGACTATAGGCCCATATAGAGACACTGTGGTGGGGCAGTGGGCCCATATAGAGACACTGTGGTGGGGCGGTGGGCCCATATAGAGACACTGTGGTGGGGCGGTGGGCCCATATAGAGACACTGTGGTGGGGTGGTGGGCCCATAGAGACACTGTGGTGGGTTAGTGGGCCCATATAGAGACACTGTGGTGAGGTAGTGGGCCCATATAGAGACACTGTGGTGGGGTAGTGGGCCCATAGAGGCACTGTGGTGAGGTAGTGGGCCCATAGAGACACTGTGGTGGGGTAGTGGGCCCATATAGAGACACTGTGGTGGGGTAGTGGGCCCATAGAGACACTGTGGTGGGGTAGTGGGCCCATATAGAGACACTGTCCTATTGTATTACGGACATAGTGGTGATCTTCTGTACTGTAGGACTGTACTATTCACACAGAGTGGTGATGTTCTGTACTGTAGGACTGTACTATTCACACAGAGTGGTGATGTTCTGTACTGTAGGACTGTACTATTCAGTCAGAGTGGTGCTGTAGCCTACTGTAGTGCTGTATGCAGACCTAAGGGTGCTAATGATAGCTAGTGGAAGCTAGGCTAGTGGAACCACGACCAGCGTGCCAAGCCGACAGCCCTCTGATTGCCAACAGTGAAGGAATAACAGTTAGCTATACAAGGCCTGGATTAATACACCGCCGACGTAGCATCGGTCCACAAAACCAGTACCAACCTGGGAGGAGACCTCGAGCCTGACGCACACACACGCACACACACACACACACACACACCTCCCTCCCACCACATCTGGGCCTGCTTACTAAATGAGAGAACAGGCAACACTGCGTATCCCAATTGGCACCCTATTCCCTGTGCACTACTTTTGACCAGCGGCCTATACGTTATATAGGGCATAGGGTGGCATTCGGGACGTAAGTCAGTGAGCCTAGAGCCTAGCTGAGTTCTACCGCTGATACAATAAGGTGATGAAAATAGAAGAGAACACTCTGAACCAGCGTTCCCTTTCCAGGAGTGAAGTGGACATGTAAAAAGAGCAGTAGCCTTGTTGTGAGTGGCTGCTTGAATGGGTTCCTTTGTTGCTAGGAGATGGTGAATGATTGTTTTGTTCTGTTCGGGTTTTCAAGCCGCGGAGCTGTACTGTGGCAGTTGGAGAGAGTTCACTTCCCCTTTTTGTATCCCAAATCGCACCCTATTCTCTATATAGCGCACTACTTTAGACCATATAGGGAATAGGGTACTGTATAGGGAATAGGGTACTGTATAGGGAATAGGGTGCTATATAAGGAATAGGGTGCTATATCGGGAATAGGGTGCTATATAGGGAATAGGGTGCTATATGAGACTTAGTACCTCCATCAGAAGCATCACCCAGCAAACAGGGGATGTCCTGAGGACATTCGGCGACGTTCCCATTAGGTCTCTTGAGGGTTTCAGCTCGACGTTATCCCGTTGACGTTCTGAGAACGTTCTAAGAACGTTGCGTTATAGTCCAAAGGGAACGTTCTCTGGGGGGACCTTTGGCTAATTCCTTGCATGTGTCCAGGACATCACTGAGAACAGTGTCACAACCTTTTTACAACACTCTCAGCACTTTTATTTTAAATTTTTATTGTTCCGGTTTGTTAAGACGTTCTTAGGACATTCCGTGTTGGTCCAAAGGCAACGTTCTCTGGGGGACATTTTTATAGTTCCCGGGTTTGTTAGGACGTTCTTAAGACAATATGTCATGGTCCCCTGACATTCGTAGGACGTGGTGTCACTGTCCCCTGGAGGTTGTGTCTAGTTACCAGTATGTCCCAGGGACATTCTCAGGACCAACCAGGAACTAGACAAAACCTCCAGACTTTAGGCGACCATTTCATGATGTCCTGGGGACATGCTAAAAACTCATTATTGTTTTCATGGCAGTTGGGTGGATGGGAAGGGCATTATTCTCAAAAACTTGAGATATGAAGGCTACTTTGTATCTATATTGATGTGTGAGGACCAGCCTCCTCCTCGGTTGACCTTGGCCTGACAGAAAGGGTACAGAGGTTGTGTGTCTCAAATTGAACACTATACACTACTGTTGAACTGCCTTATGTGCCAGTGTACTATCCTATAGACTCTGGTCAGTATACTACCCTATAGACTCTGGTCAGTATACTACCCTATAGTCTTTGGTCAGAGTACTACCCTATAGACTCTGATCAGAGTACTACCCTATAGACTCTGGTCAGAAAACTTGTGGTTGGGAAGGGTAGGGGGATCGTGGTTGGGAAGGGAAGGGTGACCCTTGTTGGGAAGGGAAGGGTGACCGTGGTTGGGAAGGGTGACCGTGGTTGGGAAGGGTGACCGTGGTTGGGAAGGGTGACCGTGGTTGGGAAGGGTGACCGTGGTTGGGAAGGGAAGGGTGACCATGGTTGGGAAGGGAAGGGTGACCGTGGTTGGGAAGGGAAGGGTGACCGTGGTTGGGAAGGGAAGGGTGACCGTGGTTGGGAAGGGTAGGGTGACCGTGGTTGGGAAGGGAAGGGTAGGGTGACCGTGGTCGGGAAGGGTAGGGTGACAGTGGTCGGACAGGGTAGGGTGACCGTGGTCGGGAAGGGTAGGGGGACCGTGGTTGGGAAGGGAAGGGTGACCATGGTTGGGAAGGGTAGGGGGACCGTGGTTGGGAAGGGTGACCGTGGTTGGGAAGGATAGGGTGACCGTGGTTGGGAAGGGTAGGGTGACCGTGGTCGGGAAGGGTAGGGTGACCGTGGTCGGGAAGGGTAGGGTGACCGTGGTCGGGAAGGGTAGCGTGACCGTGGTCGGGAAGGGTAGGGTGACCGTGGTCAGGAAGGGTAGGGTGACCGTGGTCGGGAAGGGTAGGGTGATCATGGTTGGGAAGGGTAGGTTGACGATGGTTGGGAAGGGTAGGGTGACCGTGATTGGGAAGAATAGGGTGACCATGGTTGGGAAGGGTGACCGTGGTTGGTTAGGGTGACCGTGGTTGGGAAGGGTGACCGTGGTTGGGAAGGATAGGGTGACCGTGGTTGGGAAGGATAGGGTGACCGTGGTTGGGAAGGATAGGGTGACCGTGGTTGGGAAGGATAGGGTGACCGTGGTTGGGAAGGATAGGGTGACCGTGGTTGGGAAGGATAGGGTGACCGTGGTTGGGAAGGATAGGGTGACCGTGGTTGGGAAGGATAGGGTGACCGTGGTTGTGAAGGGTAGGGTACCCGTGGTTTCGAAGGGTAGGGTGACCGTGGTTGGGAAGGGAAGGCTGACCGTGGTTGGGAAGTGTAGGCTGACCGTGGTTGGGAAGGGAAGGGTGACAGTGGTTGGGAAGGGAAGGGTGACCGTGGTTGGGAAGGGAAGGGTGGCCGTGGTTGGGAAGGGAAGGGTGACCGTGGTTGGGAAGGGAAGGGTGACCGTGGTTGGGAAGGGTAGTTGGGAAGGGTATGGGTTGGGAAGGGAAGGGTGACCGTGGTGGTTGGGAAGGTAGGTAGGGTGAAGGGTAGGGTGACCGTGGTTGGGAAGGGTGAATATGGTTGGGAAGGGAAGGGTGACTGTTGTTGGGAAGGGAAGGGTGACAGTGGTTGGGAAGGGTGACCGTGGTTGGGAAGGGTGACCGTTATTGGGAAGGATATGGTGACCATGGTTGGGAAGGGTGACCGTGGTTGGGAACGGAAGGGTGACCGTGGTTGGGAAGGGAAGGGTGACCGTGGTTGGGAAGGGTAGGATGACCGTGGTTGGGAAGGGTGACCATGGTTGGGAAGGGTAGGTTGACCGTGGTTGGGAAGGGTAGGGTGACCGTGGTTGGGAAGGGTGAATATGTTTGGGAAGGGAAGGGTGACTGTTGTTGGGAAGGGTAGGGTGACCGTGGTTGGGAAGGGTAAGGTGACCGTGGTTGGGAAAGCGAAGGGGGACCGTGGTTGGGAAGGCTAGGGTTACCATGGTTGGAGGGGGAAATGTTCAAACCTGATTTAATCTGCCCTCTTGATTTAATCTGCTCAGCATACAGTCCTGATGAGATTAATTCCTTTTCTGACTGATTTTCTCCTTAATTGACTTTGGAGAAGGATGAAGAGGAGGAGGAGGAAGAGGAGGAGGAGGGGAGCAGATGGGTACCTGATGATGATTTACTCACTAACATTAGCTTTCTCTCTCTCTCTCCCTCCATCTCTCCCTCTCTCTCTCTCTCTCTCTCCCCCTCCACCTCTCCCGAACTCTCTCTCTCTCTCTCTCTCTCTCTCTCTCTCGCTTTCCTCTCTCCCTCCCTCTCCCTCTCTCCACCTCTCCCTCTCTCTCTCTCTCTCTCGCTTTCTCCCTCTCTCTCTCTGTCTACCTCCCTCCATCTATAGCTCTTTTGTCCTTCATTTCAACATGTAATACTTATGACTTAACCATCAGGATGCCAAACTAGCTCCTCCATGCCAACTCTAGATGATTATAAATGTATTAGGCGTTAGGACATAAAAGGCCGTAGGGTAGCTAGCGTCTTTGTAGTTGGCCTAGTGCTAATGCTAAACCTTCCCGTCCAGGGAATTACCATGGAAAATACCAGTCAGTTCTGAGGTTAGCTGTGAACTGCCCCATTTAGATCATAGCATAGGGTTTTGAGTATGGGTAGAGTACATTTTTATGAAACATCTATATAGCTACGGGGTTGTTATAGCCTAGCCTGGACACAGAGGATTAATCTACAATAAATAACACAAGTACTGAGCTACAGTATATTGTATGACGACGGGGAAAAGGTGTAGGGTTCGGTGGTTCTGGTTACGGTGGCCTGTCTCGTGGCTTTCTTGTTCCAAAATAACTATGAATAAACAGACATGTTTTCAACTATACTGAACAAAATTCTAAACACAACAAGCAACAGGTCTGCCGAGGCCTAGCGGTTAGAGCCTAGTGGTTAGAGCCTCGTGGTTAGAACCTAGTGGTTAGAGCCTAGTGGTTAGAGCCTCGTAGTTAGAACCTAGTGGTTAGAGCCTAGTGGTTAGAGCCTCGTGGTTAGAACCTAGCGGGTAGAGCCTAGTGGTTAGAGCCTAGTGGTTAGAGCCTAGTAGTTAGAGCCTAGTGGATAGAGCCTAGTGGTTAGAGCCTAGCGGTTAGAGCCTAGTGGATAGAGCTTAGTGGTTAGAGCCTAGCGGTTAGAGCCTAGTGGATTGAGCCTAGTGGTTAGAACATAGCGGTTAGAGCCTCGTAGTTAGAGCCTAGTGGTTAGAGCCTAGTTGTTAGAGCCTCATGGTCAGAGCCTTATGGTTTGAGCCTAGTGGTTAGAACCTAGTGGTTAGAGCCTAGCTGTTAGAGCCTAGTGGTTAGAGCCTCGTGGTCAGAGCCTAATGGTTCGAGCCTAGTGGTTAGAACCTAGTGGTTAGAGCCTAGCGGTTAGAGCCTCGTGGTTAGAGCCTTGTGGTTAGAGCCTAGTGATTAGAACCTAGTGGTTAGAACCTAGTGGTTAGAGCCTCGTGGTTAGAGCCTAGTGATTAGAACCTAGTGGTTAGAGCCTCGTGGTTAGAGCCTCGTGGTTAGAACCTAGTAGTTAGAGCCTAGTGGTTAGAAGCTAGCGGTTAGAGCCTCGTGGTTAGAGCCTTGTGGTTAGAGCCTAGTGATTAGAACCTAGTGGTTAGAACCTAGTGGTTAGAGCCTCGTGGTTAGAGCCTAGTGATTAGAACCTAGTGGTTAGAGCCTCGTGGTTAGAGCTTAGTGGTTAGAGACTAGTGGTTAGAGCCGATAGGTTGCTAGATCGAATCCCCGAGCTGACAAGGTAAAAATCTGTCGTTCTGCCCCTGAACAAGGCAGTTAACCCACTGTTCCTAGGCTGTCATTGTAAATACGAATTTTTTCTTAAAACTGACTTGCATAGTTTTAAATATGAGTTACAATTTTTTTATATATTTTTTTAAATATGGAAATCAGTCAATTGAAATACATTCATTAGAACCTAATCTATGGATTTCACATGACTGGGAATACATTCATTAGAACCTAATCTATGGATTTCACATGACTGGGAATACATTCATTAGAACCTAATCTATGGATTTCACATGACTGGGAATACAGATATGCATCTGTTGGCCACAGATACCTAAAAAAAAGGTTTTAGGCACAAAACCAGTCAGTGTCTAGTGTGACCACGATTTGCCTCATTTAGCGCATACAGTTGATCAGGCTGTTGATCAGGCTGTTGAGCCGGCTGTTATCATCAGACTAAATGTATATTACCCTCTGTTTCCCCCATGTCTGTGTGTGGAACTGTTCTTTGTGTAGGGTGTTAGGCTACAGGCTGGCTTGCGCTACGGGATTCTTCTGTTGAAGGAGAGGCGGACCAAAACGCAGCGTGGTTGAAATTCATGTTTGTTTTTAATAAGAAAACTATACATGAATAAACTACAAAACAACAAACGTATAAACTACAAAACAACAAACGTGTAAACCCAAAACAACCCCGTGTGGTACAAATACTGACACAGTGGACAATCACCCACAAAACCCAACACCATACAGGCTACCTAAATATGGTTCCCAATCAAAGACAATGACTAACACCTGCCTATGATTGGGAACCATATCAGGCCAAACACAGAAACAGACAAACTAGACACACAACATAGAATGCCCACTCAGATCACACCCTGACCAAACAAAAAATAGAAACATACAAAGCAAACTATTGTCAGGGTGTGACAGCTAGGTTTGTTTCTAACCTAGGTTTGTTTGTTGGTTCTTGTTACCGTGGTTGTGCTTTGTGCTGCCTCGCCTTTGCCTTTGGGCCAGGGTGTATATTAAAGTTCTCCTGTTATCACCCATCTGCTCTCCTACGCCTGACTTCCCGGCAACCAGTCACTCACCCAGTTACAGTTTCTGGCATTGATAAATAACACTCCCTTTAAGTTACCTCTCTTTCTGTTTCTGTTTCTCTCTCTCTCTCCCCTTTCTCTCTGTCTCTCTCTCAGAGAAAGAGACTGAGAGAGACACTGAGAAAGAGACTGAGAAAGAGACAGAGAGAGACTGAGAGAGAGACAGAGAGTCTCCTTCCTATCGTCATGTACAAACATGAATAGCATGTTACTGATCTAGTTAATTACGCATGGAGACTCTGTGAAACTCAATTGGTGATGTGCCATTGACATTGGTTGATATTGATGTATGATTTTATAGGGTACAGTAGTTCACCTTGGGACATTGTCTAAGGGGCAGTTATGAACCTCAGAGGTTATTGCTAACACTAGGAGAGTTAATCTACATTACAGCACCTCCTACTGGAGAGCTGATCTGTCTACAGCACCTCCTACTGGAGAGATTATCTATCTACGGCACTTCCTACTGGAGAGTTGATGTATCTACAGCACCTCCTACTGGAGAGTTGATCTATCTACATTACAGCACCTCCTACTGGAGAGTTGATGTATCTACAGCACCTCCTACTGGAGAGTTGATCTATCTACATTACAGCACCTCCTACTGGAGAGTTGACCTACCTACAGCACCTCCTACTGGAGAGTTGATCTACCTACAGCCCTTCCTACTGGAGAGTTGATCTATCTACATTACAGCACCTCCTACTGGAGAGTTGATGTATCTACAGCACCTCCTACTGGAGAGTTGATCTATCTACATTACAGCACCTCCTACTGGAGAGTTGACCTACCTACAGCACCTCCTACTGGAGAGTTGATCTACCTACAGCTCTTCCTACTGGAGAGTTGATCCACCTACAGCCCTTCCTACTGGAGAGTTGATCTATCTACAGCACTTCCTACTGGAGAATTGATCTACCTACAGCCCCTCCTACTGGAGAGTTGATCTACCTACAGCACCTCCTACTGGAGAGTTGATCTACCTACAGCACCTCCTACTGGAGAGATGACCTACCTACAGCACCTACTGGAGACTTGACCTACCTACAGCACCTACTGGAGAGTTGACCTACCTACAGCACCTACTGGAGAGTTGACCTACCTACAGCACCTACTGGAGAGTTGACCTACCTACAGCACCTACTGGAGAGTTGACCTACCTACAGCACCTACTGGAGAGTTGACCTACCTACAGCACCTACTGGAGAGTTGACCTACCTACACCACCTCCTACTGGAGAGTTGATCTACCTACAGCACCTCCTACTGGAGAGTTGACCTACCTACAGCACCTCCTACTGGAGAGTTGATCTACCTACAGCACCTCCTACTGGAGAGTTGATCTACCTACAGCACCTCCTACTGGAGAGTTGACATACCTACAGCCCCTCCTACTGGAGAGTTGACCTACCTACACCTCCTACTGGAGAGTTGACCTACCTACAGCACCTACTGGAGAGTTGACCTACCTACAGCACCTCCTACTGGAGAGTTGACCTACCTACAGCACCTACTGGAGAGTTGACCTACCTACAGCACCTACTGGAGAGTTGACCTACCTACAGCACCTACTGGAGAGTTGACCTACCTACAGCACCTACTGGAGAGTTGACCTACCTACAGCACCTACTGGAGATTTGACCTACCTACAGCACCTCCTACTGGAGAGTTGACCTACCTACAGCACCTCCTACTGGAGAGTTGACCTACCTACAGCACCTCCTACTGGAGAGTTGATCTACCTACAGCACCTCCTACTGGAGAGTTGACCTACCTACAGCACCTCCTACTGGAGAGTTGACCTACCTACAGCACCTCCTACTGGAGAGTTGACCTACCTACAGCACCTCCTACTGGAGAGTTGACCTACCTACAGCACCTCCTACTGGAGAGTTGACCTACCTACAGCACCTCCTACTGGAGAGTTGACCTACCTACAGCACCTCCTACTGGAGAGTTGACCTACCTACAGCACCTCCTACTGGAGAGTTGACCTACCTACAGCACCTCCTACTGGAGAGTTGACCTACCTACAGCACCTCCTACTGGAGAGTTGACCTACCTACAGCTAACCGTTTGGTCTCCCATCCAGGGTTTTAACCAAGCCAAGCTTTGCTGTTTGCCAGTTACAGCAATGTGCTGTTGTGAGAATGATTATTGGGAGATGTCTTAATGACTATATATAATCACTGTTGCTAGCGATGTCCTTCCAAAGGGTAGTAGGTTTAACAGAGCAAATGAAATGTAACCCTGCTTTACAGGTCCTAGATTATGAATGATACAGTAGTGCTGAAATAGTATGTTGCATTTGCAAAGTCAGGGGTTCAACTAAAGGGTTCCCCTAACAATAGAGAATACATACTGTAGACAATACAGGTATGTAGACAGTGACTGTATTGTATGTATCACTGATATGACAGTTGACTTCTCTCTGAGAGATTCATGCTCTTCTAGCATCTAGTCGGCAGTTTGTTTTGTCCCTTTCACATCTCACAGACTTGACGTTGCTATAAACCCAGTGGCTGTAGAAGTATTGTGTGTACAGTCACAACGTTGTATGGCTGTTTGTCTCGATGAGAATTTCAGTATGTATGGCTTTGGGAGTTTCTCTAGACAGGCCTCTATGATTGATGCAGACAGACATGTTAGAGCCTGAAGGACAGACAAACAGACAGACAGACAGTTCCCCCCGGTTCCATCCTGTACTGGGGAATGAAGACATATGTAGCTTGTTTAGAGGTGTTTTCTTATGTTTAGCTGTTTCCTTGTTTCCCTCTTGGACAGGGGAATGTGTAGCTAAGAGTTGAGGTGGGGTGTTGTCTCCATATGTGTGTCTCTAAGCTTGTGAAACATTGCTCTCCTAGCTAGCTGAAACATTGCTCTCCTAGCTAGCTGAAACATTGCTCTCCTAGCTAGCTGAAACATTGCTCTCCTAGCTAGCTGAAGCATTGCTCTCCTAGCTAGCTGAAGCATTGCTCTCCTAGCTAGCTGAAACATTGCTTTTCAAGCTAGCTGAAACATTGCTCTCCTAGCTAGCTGAAACATTGCTCTCCTAGCTAGCTGAAACATTGCTCTCCTAGCTAGCTGAAGCATTGCTCTCCTAGCTAGCTGAAACATTGCTTTTCAAGCTAGCTGAAACATTGCTCTCCTAGCTAGCTGAAACATTGCTCTCCTAGCTAGCTGAAACATTGCTCTCCTAGCTAGCTGAAAACATTGCTCTCCTAGCTAGCTGAAAACATTGCTCTCCTAGCTAATTGAAAACATTGCTCTCCTAGCTAGCAATACTCTGTGGATGCCAGTTTCCCAATCTAGATGTGAAATTATTCAGCCTTAATAAATTCCCAGATGCAGATTTCAGGGTTTTTGTTAGAAAGCATAACGGAACAAAGGCAGAACAGTGAGCCAAGTCTTATAACATTTGGCCTGAAAACAGTCGAACATATACATAGAGTCCCAAATGGCACCCTATTCCCTACATAGTGCACTACTTTTAGGGAGTTTTAAGTAGTGCACTATACAGGGAATAGGGTGCCATATGGGATGTATCCATGGACTCCATGGTAACAACCATACAGTACGACACTGAAGTAACAGAAACAGAAGACATGAGAGACCTCTGTTGTCCTGGCAACGCACCTACTGATTCTTAAACGTCTAGAAGAACCCTTAATAAGCCCGTGACCTAGACTGTCCTTACTGTCCTAGACTGTATTCACTTCCTGTTTTATATTCTCCTGGATGGACACTCAATGATAGTAGTTTACAGTATGGTGACCATGGCGATTCAGGACTATGTTTTACCCACGTGACTGAAGAGATGGAGGTAGAGCTCTGTGGTGGGATAATGGAACGGAGGGGGCCTGTTCTAAAGTTCTATAGAATGGAAAGTATTCCAGACAGAACCCAAATGGAGCCCCCCAGAGGTCTGTGAGCTCAGAAACATAATATTAATGTCGGTACTGTAGATCCATATGGACCAGGAGAGGAGACCTGAGGGAGAAATGAAGTACAGACTCTCTTTCTGGAATGACCAAATAGAGAATGTTCCCTCTGCTAATGATTTATATATGGGGGTGCATCACAAATAGAACCCTTTATAGTGCACTTTTTTTTGACCAGGGCCCTACGGAATAGAGTGTTGGTTGGGACGCATTTTTGGTTTTATGGGAGAGAGGCCCACAAGGAACTATGGGTCATTACATTTCAGAACAGAGCAGGACAGGAGGTGAACTTTTACTGGACCCTGACAGTCAGTTAGACCCCGTTAGAAAGAGGGATGGAAAGAGCAGTCAAAATTGTCAATAAACACACAGATTTTTTTCCCCCTCAGGGCTGGGGGGGTGAGACAGGGATGCAGCATGAGCCCCACCCTCTTCAACATATATATCAATGAATTGGCAAGGGGACTAGAAAAGTCTGCAGCACCCGGCCTCACCCTACTAGAATTTGAAGTCAAATGTCTACTGTTTGCTGATGATCTGGTGCTTCTGTCCCCAACCAAGGAGGGCAGCACAGCAGCACCTATATCTTCTGCACAGATTCTGTCAGACCTGGGCCCTGACAGTAAATCTCTGTAAGACCAAAATAATGGTGTTCCTAAAAAGATTCAATTGTCGAGACCACAAACACAAATTCCATCTAGACACCGTTGAACTATAAATACCTCGACCTAAACATCAGCACTACAGGTAACTTCCACAAAGCTGTGAACAATCTGAGAGACATGGCAAGAAGGGCATTCTACACCATCAAAACTAACATAAAATTCGACATACCAATTAGGATCTGACTAAAAATACTTGAATCAGTTATAGAACCCATTGCCCTTTACAGGTGTGAGGTCTTGGGTCCACTCACCAACCAAGAATTCACAAAATAAGAGCAAACACCCAATTGAGACACTGCTAAAAAAATATCCTCATAGTACAACCCAAAACCCCAAATAATGCATGCAGAGCAGAATTAGGCTGATACCCACTAGTTATCAAAATCCTCTTGCGGCGAGCAATCCCGGATCCGGGAGCGTAATCATCGCCTCAAACGAATTAGCATAACGCAGCGGACATAAATACCCCTAGAAACTTTTCCTACTCATGAAAATCACAAATGAAATATATTCAAACACTTTTGTTAACAACACTGTCATCTCAGATTTTCAGCACAATTAGACCCAACCAATCATGAGAAAACAAAAAATATACAGCCAACGCTAGACAAGCATTTGTGTAAGTTTATCATGCCTTAATGCTATGCTAGGCTATGCTGGCAGCAGGCAACATTTTCACGAAAATAAGAAAAGCAACCAAATTAAATAATTTACCTTTGAAGAACTTCGGATGCTTTCACTCAGGAGACTCCCAGTTAGATAGTGAATGTTCCTTTTTTCCAAAAAAGATTATTTTTGTAGGCGAAATAGCTCCCGTTTGTTCATCATGGTTGGCTGAGAAATCGACCGGAAAATGCTAGCATTACAACGCCAAACTTTTGTGAAACACTGCAAACATAGTTTAGGATCCATCCTCAAGGTGTTTTTAACATATATATTTGATAATATATCCGTTGAGGCAATTGGTTTCTCATAAGAAGCGATTGAAAAAGTGGCTACCTCAGTATTTTACGCAAGATTTTCTGCGGGAGACACCATGTGACCACTTGCTATATATGGTCCTTTATGGCTATTCTTCAATGGAAATGCGTAAAAAGACGTCACAATGCTGTAGACACCTTGGGGAACACGTGGAAAACATAAGCTTATTCATAGCTCATTCACAGCCATATAAGTAGTAATTGGCATGAGGCGGTTTCAAAAATTGCGACACTTCCTGGTTGGATTTTTATCTGGGTTTCGCCTGTAACATCAGTTCTGTGGCACTCACAGACAATATCTTTGCATTTTTGTAAACATCAGAGTGTTTCAATTATATGCATAGTCAAGCATCTTTTCATGACAAAATATCTTGTTTAAAACGGGAACGTTTTTCATCCCAAAATGTTAATAGCGCCCCCTAATGCATAACTGGTTTTAAAGCCCTAACCTGCAAAGAGATGAACCTGGAGAAGAGTCCACTCAGCAAGCTGGTCCTGGGGCTCTGTTCACAAACACAAACACACCCTACAGAGCCCCAGGACAGCAGCACAATTAGACCCAACCAAATCATGAGAAAACAAAAAAGATAATTACTTGACACAATGGAAAGAATTAACAGAAAAAAACTGTGCAAACTAGAATGCTATTTGGCCCTAAACAGAGAGTACACAGAGGCAGAATACCTGACCACTGTGACTGACCCACAATTAAGGAAAGCTTTGACTATGTACAGACTCAGTGAGTATAGCCTTGCTATTGAGAAAGGCCGCCTTTAGGCAGACATGGCTCTCAAGAGAAGACAGGTTATGTGCTCACTGCCCAAAAAATGAGGTGGAAACTGAGCTGCCCTAACCTCCTGCCCAATGTATGACCATATTAGAGATACATATTTCCCTCAGACTACACAGATCCACAAAGAATTCGAAAACAAATCCAATTTTGATAAAGTCCCATATCTACAGGGTGAAATTCCAGTGTGCCATCACAGCAGCAAGATTTGTGACCTGTTGCCACGAGAAAAGGGCAACCAGTGAAGAACAAACACCATTGTAAATACAACCCATATTTAGTCTTATTTATTTTCCCTTGTGTACTTTAACCATTTGTACCTCATTACAACACTGTATATAGACATAATGTGACATTTTTATGACTTTATTGTTTTGAAACATCTGTATGTGTAATGTTTACTGTTCATTTTTATTGTTTATTTCACTTTTGTATATTATCTACCTCACTTGCTTTGGCAATGTTAACACATGTTTCCCATGCCAATAAAGCCCCTTGAATTGAATTGAATTGTTAGGTTCCGAAGGAGTTTTGGTCAGTCAGTTAAACAAGAGGAAGAAGGATTGAGATAGTTGTGTCTTTAGGGTGTTTCTGTGTAGGGAGTATGTTGGTCTTTAGATGTAGACCTTTGGCTAACTCACAACTCCTGGTCTGGTTAGTGATTATACCCAGGGAAGCATGTTTTCTGTTCTGAGGCTAGCAGGTATGTGACAGTATTAAATGAGAGAGGGAGTAGAGCTGAGGGGACAGGGCTGTCAGTGGAGCACTAGGGGTTTTCTCTGCATGAGATAGGAAGGTCAGTGGAGATAACATTATCTCAGCACTGAGGAGGGAAGAGGGGCAGGCAGAGATAATGAGAGAGAATGACAGAGGGAGATAATGAGAAAGAGAGGTTGCAAGGTCATGTGTTGGCCCCTCCACCACCTCCTGGCCAAGTCACCCTGAGGTGAACCAGGCCCCTTTAACCATCCATGGGTAATCCACCCATCTGTCTCTCTCTCTGTCTCTCTCTCTCTCTGTCTCTCTCTCTGTCTCTCTCTCTCTCTCTCTCTCTCTGTCTCTCTCTCTGTCTCTCTCTGTGTTTCTCTCTGTGTCTCTCTCTGTGTCTCTCTCTGTCTCTCTCTGTCTCTCTCTGTGTCTCTCTGTGTCTCTGTCTCTCTCTCTCTCTCTCTCTCTCTCTCTCTCTCGCTCTCTCTCTCTCTGTCGCTCTCTCGCTCTTTCTCTCTCTGTTTCTCTGTCTTTGAGCTCCCTGCCACTTCTCCTCTCTTCACACAGATACAAAATGAGAATTCAGAAAACGGGAATCCTCTGCCCTTGTTCTTTCTTTATAGAACTCTGAGCTCTTTGGAAGGTGATTCTCCAGGAGTGTTTCTGCACCATCATAAGGCTCTAATATTATTATATTTCCCTGTTCTCTGCTTCTCCCTTTTCACTTCGCCTCGCCGGCAAATATACGACCAGTCTGCCGTCATGAATGCTCCTGCTTGTTGTACTTTGTTATGAGAACAGAACAGGGTAAGTGTCCCAACATCGCACCCCACCTCCTATATAGTACACTACTTTTGATTGGCCCTTTGTCAAACATAGTGCACAATATAGGTAATAGGGTGCCATTGGGGATGCACAAACCTGTTGAAAGTGAACTATATCTCCGAGTCGTTAAGTTTGGTTGTTGTTGTTGTTGTTATAACTGAGGCGCTCCTGTACAGAAACATTTCTCCCTACGGCTGTTAGAAGACCATTTGTCTGTCTGTCTGTCAAATCAACGGTTGGCGTCACACACATTCAGTCTACTGTGGAAGAGACAGGCGTCTTCTCCTGCTGTCTAACCCTGCAGTAAATGACCACTGTTAAAACAGATAAGGGGGTGGGGGGCGCAAAAAAACACACTCACACTCACCTGGACCAGGGTATGTCCTGGACAGATAACAGCCAATCACAATAGCCGGATGGATAGAAAATGACCAATCAAATGCCCTGTATAGATAACAGCCAATCAGAATAGCCTTTTGGACAGAAAACAACCAATCACAACAGCCTGTCTGAAAGCTGCAGGGTATGAGGGGTAGACTGTGTCCCAGAAAAGAGCCATGACAGTCGACCAGTCCCTCAGACAGCCACCCAGTCCCTCAGACAGCCATCCAGTCCCTCTAGACAGCCACCCAGTCCCTCAGACAGCCATCCAGTCCCTCAGACAGCCACCCAGTCCCTCCAGACAGCCACCCAGTCACTCAGATAGCCACCCAGTCCCTCCAGACAGCCACCCAGTCCATCAGACAGCCACCCAGTCCCTCCAGACAGCCACCCAGTCCCTTAGACAGCCACCCAGTCCCTCCAGTCCCTCCAGACAGCCACCCAGTCCCTCAGACAGCCACCCAGTCCCTCCAGACAGCCACCCAGTCCCTCCAGACAGCCACCCAGTCCCTCCAGACAGCCACCCAGTCCCTCAGACAGCCACCCAGTCCCTCAGACAGCCAAGCAGTCCCCCAGTCCATCAGACAGCCACCCAGTCCCTCAGACAGCCACCCAGTCCATCAGACAGCCACCCAGTCCCTCCAGACAGCCACCCAGTCCCTCAGACAGCCACCCAGTCCTTCCAGTCCCTACAGACAGCCACCCAGTCCCTCCAGACAGCCACCCAGTCCCTCCAGTCCCTCCAGACAGCCACCTTGTCCCTCCAGCCAGCCACCCAGTCCCTCCAGTCCCTCCAGACAGCCACCCAGTCGCCTCAGTCCCTCAAACAGCCACCCAGTCCCTCCATCCCTCCAGACAGCCACCCAGTCCCTCAGACAGCCACCCAGTCCCTCCAGACAGCCACCCAGTCCCTCAGACAGCCACCCAGTCCCTCCAGACAGCCACCCAGTCCCTCAGACAGCCACCCAGTCCCTCAGACAGCCACCCAGTCCCTCCAGACAGCCACCCAGTCCCCCCAGTCCCTCAGACAGCCACCCAGTCCCTCCAGACAGCCACCCAGTGACTCCAGACAGCCACCCAGTCCCTCCGGTCCCTACAGACAGCTACCCAGTTCCAGACAGCCACCCAGTCCCTCCAGTTTCCAGAAGGCCACCCAGTCCCTCCAGCCAGGCACCCAGTCCCTCCAGCCAGCCACCCAGTCCCTCCAGTCCCTCCAGACAGCCACCCAGTCCCTCCAGACAGCCACGCAGTCCCTCCAGACAGCCACCCAGTCCCTCAGACAGCCACCCAGTCCCCCAGTCCCTCAGACAGCCACCCAGTCCCTCCAGTCCCTCCAGACAGCAGCCACCCAGTCCCTCCAGACAGCCACCCAGTCCCTCAGACAACCACCCAGTCCCTCCAGTCCCTCCAGACAGCCACCCAGTCCCTCAGACAACCACCCAGTCCCCCAGAAAGCAACCCAGTCCCTCAGACAACCACCCAGTCCCTCCAGTCCCTCCAGACAGCAACCCAGTCCCTCCAGACAGCCACCCAGTCCCTGAGACAGCCACCCAGTCCCTCCAGACAGCCACCCAGTCCCTCCAGACAGCAACCCAGTCCCTCTAGACAGCCACCCAGTCCCTCAGACAGCCACCCAGTCCCTCAGACAGCCACCCAGTCCCTCAGACAACCACCCAGTCCCTCCAGACAGCCACCCAGTCCCTCCAGTCAGCCACCCAGTCCCTCCAAACAGCCACCCAGTCCCTCCAGACAGCCACCCAGTCCCTCCAGACAGCCACCCAGTCCCTCAGACAGCACCCAGTCCCTCAGACAGCCACCCAGTCCCTCCAGTGCCTCCAGACAGCCACCCAGTCCCTCCAGCCAGCCACCCAGTCCCTCCAGTCCCTCCAGACAGCCACCCAGTCCCTCCAGACAGCCACCCAGTCCCTCAGACAACCACCCAGTCCCTCCAGACAGCCACCCAGTCCCTCCAGACAGCCACCCAGTCCCTCAGACAGCCACCCAGTCCCTCAGACAGCCACCCAGTCCCTCCAGTGCCTCCAGACAGCCACCCAGTCCCTCCAGCCAGCCACCCAGTCCCTCCAGTCCCTCCAGACAGCCACCCAGTCCCTCCAGACAGCCACCCAGTCCCTCAGACAACCACCCAGTCCCTCCAGACAGCCACCCAGTCCCTCCAGTCAGCCACCCAGTCCCTCCAGACAGCCACCCAGTCCCTCCAGACAGCCACCCAGTCCCTCAGACAGCCACCCAGTCCCTCCAGACAGCCACCCAGTCCCTCCAGACAGCCACCCAGTCTCTCCAGTCCCTCCAGTGCCTCCAGACAGCCACCCAGTCCCTCCAGCCAGCCACCCAGTCCCCCAGTCACTCCAGACAGCCACCCAGTCCCTCCGGTCCCTGCAGACAGCCACCCAGTCCCTCCAGACAGCCACCCAGTCCCTCCAGTCCCTCCAGACAGCCACCCAGTCGCTCCAGACAGCCACCCAGTCCCTCCAGACAGCCACGCAGTCCCTCCAGACAGCCACCCAGTCCCTCAGACAGCCACCCAGTCCCACCAGTCCCTCAGACAGCTACCCAGTCCCTCCAGTCCCTCCAGACAGCCACCCAGTCCCTCCAGACAGCCACCCAGTCCCTCAGACAACCACCCAGTCCCTCCAGTCCCTCCAGACAGCCACCCAGTCCCTCAGACAACCACCCAGTCCCCCAGAAAGCAACCCAGTCCCTCAGACAACCACCCAGTCCCTCCAGTCCCTCCAGACAGCCACCCAGTCCCTCCAGACAGCCACCCAGTCCCTGAGACAGCCACCCAGTCCCTCCAGACAGCCACCCAGTCCCTCTAGACAGCCACCCAGTCCCTCAGACAGCCACCCAGTCCCTCAGACAGCCACCCAGTCCCTCCAGACAGCCACCCAGTCCCTCCAGACAGCCACCCAGTCCCTCCAGCCAGCCACCCAGTCCCTCCAGTCCCTCCAGACAGCCACCCAGTCCCTCCAGACAGCCACCCAGTCCCTCAGACAACCACCCAGTCCCTCCAGACAGCCACCCAGTCCCTCCAGTCAGCCACCCAGTCCCTCCAGACAGCCACCCAGTCCCTCAGACAGCCACCCAGTCCCTCCAGACAGCCACCCAGTCCCTCAGACAGCCACCCAGTCCCTCAGACAACCACCCAGTCCCTCAGACTGCCACCCAGTACCTCCAGACAGCCACCCAGTCCCCCAGTCCCTCAGACAGCCACCCAGTCCCTCCAGTCAGCCACCCAGTCCCTCCAGACAGCCACCCAGTCCCTCCAGACAGCCACCCAGTCCCTCCAGACAGCCACCCAGTCCCTCAGACAGCCACCCAGTCCCTCCAGACAGCCACCCAGTCCCTCCAGACAGCCACCCAGTCTCTCCAGTCCCTCCAGTGCCTCCAGACAGCCACCCAGTCCCTCCAGCCAGCCACCCAGTCCCTCCAGTCCCTCCAGACAGCCACCCAGTCCCTCCAGACAGCCACCCAGTCCCTCAGACAACCATCCAGTCCCCCAGACAGCCACCCAGTCCCTCAAACAACCACCCAGTCCCTCCAGTCCCTCCAGACAGCCACCCAGTCCCTCCAGACAGCCACCCAGTCCCTCCAGACCGCCAGCCAGTCCCTCCAGACAGCCACCCATTCCCTCAAGTCCCTCCAGACAGCCACCCAGTCCCTCCAGACAGCCACCCAGTCCCTCAGACAACCAGACAACCACCCAGTCCCCAGACAGCCACCCAGTCCCTCCAGACAGCCAACCAGTCCCTCCAGACAGCCACCCAGTCTCTCCAGTCCCCCCCAGTCCCTCCAGACAGCCACCCAGTCTCTCCAGTCCCTCCAGTGCCTCCAGACAGCCACCCAGTCCCTCCAGCCAGCCACCCAGTCCCTCCAGTCCCTCCAGACAGCCACCCAGTCCCTCCAGACAGCCACCCAGTCCCTCAGACAACCACCCAGTCCCTCCAGTCCCTCCAGACAGCCACCCAGTCCCTCAGACAACCACCCAGTCCCCCAGACAGCCACCCAGTCCCTCAGACAACCACCCAGTCCCTCCAGTCCCTCCAGACAGCCACCCAGTCCCTCCAGCCAGCCACCCAGTCCCTCCAGTCCCTCCAGACAGCCACCCAGTCCCTCCAGACAGCCACCCAGTCCCTCAGACAACCACCCAGTCCCTCCAGACAGCCACCCAGTCCCTCCAGTCAGCCACCCAGTCCCTCCAGACAGCCACCCAGTCCCTCCAGACAGCCACCCAGTCCCTCCAGACAGCCACCCAGTCCTTCAGACAGCCACCCAGTCCCTCCAGACAGCCACCCAGTCCCTCAGACAGCCACCCAGTCCCTCCAGACAGCCACCCAGTCCCTCCAGACAGCCACCCAGTCCCTCCAGCCAGCCACCCAGTCCCTCCAGTCCCTCCAGACAGCCACCCAGTCCCTCCAGACAGCCACCCAGTCCCTCAGACAACCACCCAGTCCCTCCAGACAGCCACCCAGTCCCTCCAGTCAGCCACCCAGTCCCTCCAGACAGCCACCCAGTCCCTCAGACAGCCACCCAGTCCCTCCAGACAGCCACCCAGTCCCTCAGACAGCCACCCAGTCCCTCAGACAACCACCCAGTCCCTCAGACTGCCACCCAGTACCTCCAGACAGCCACCCAGTCCCCCAGTCCCTCAGACAGCCACCCAGTCCCTCCAGTCAGCCACCCAGTCCCTCCAGACAGCCACCCAGTCCCTCCAGACAGCCACCCAGTCCCTCCAGACAGCCACCCAGTCCCTCAGACAGCCACCCAGTCCCTCCAGACAGCCACCCAGTCCCTCCAGACAGCCACCCAGTCTCTCCAGTCCCTCCAGTGCCTCCAGACAGCCACCCAGTCCCTCCAGCCAGCCACCCAGTCCCTCCAGTCCCTCCAGACAGCCACCCAGTCCCTCCAGACAGCCACCCAGTCCCTCAGACAACCATCCAGTCCCCCAGACAGCCACCCAGTCCCTCAAACAACCACCCAGTCCCTCCAGTCCCTCCAGACAGCCACCCAGTCCCTCCAGACAGCCACCCAGTCCCTCCAGACCGCCAGCCAGTCCCTCCAGACAGCCACCCATTCCCTCAAGTCCCTCCAGACAGCCACCCAGTCCCTCCAGACAGCCACCCAGTCCCTCAGACAACCACCCAGTCCCCAGACAGCCACCCAGTCCCTCCAGACAGCCAACCAGTCCCTCCAGACAGCCACCCAGTCTCTCCAGTCCCCCAGTCCCTCCAGACAGCCACCCAGTCTCTCCAGTCCCTCCAGTGCCTCCAGACAGCCACCCAGTCCCTCCAGCCAGCCACCCAGTCCCTCCAGTCCCTCCAGACAGCCACCCAGTCCCTCCAGACAGCCACCCAGTCCCTCAGACAACCACCCAGTCCCTCCAGTCCCTCCAGACAGCCACCCAGTCCCTCAGACAACCACCCAGTCCCCCAGACAGCCACCCAGTCCCTCAGACAACCACCCAGTCCCTCCAGTCCCTCCAGACAGCCACCCAGTCCCTCCAGCCAGCCACCCAGTCCCTCCAGTCCCTCCAGACAGCCACCCAGTCCCTCCAGACAGCCACCCAGTCCCTCAGACAACCACCCAGTCCCTCCAGACAGCTACCCAGTCCCTCCAGTCAGCCACCCAGTCCCTCCAGACAGCCACCCAGTCCCTCCAGACAGCCACCCAGTCCCTCCAGACAGCCACCCAGTCCCTCAGACAGCCACCCAGTCCCTCCAGACAGCCACCCAGTCCCTCCAGACAGCCACCCAGTCTCTCCAGTCCCTCCAGTGCCTCCAGACAGCCACCCAGTCCCTCCAGCCAGCCACCCAGTCCCTCCAGTCCCTCCAGACAGCCACCCAGTCCCTCCAGACAGCCACCCAGTCCCTCAGACAACCACCCAGTCCCTCCAGTCCCTCCAGACAGCCACCCAGTCCCTCAGACAACCACCCAGTCCCCCAGACAGCCACCCAGTCCCTCAGACAACCACCCAGTCCCTCCAGTCCCTCCAGACAGCCACCCAGTCCCTCCAGACAGCAACCCAGTCCCTCAGACAACAACCCAGTCCCTCCAGTCCTTCCAGACAGCCACCCAGTCCCTCAGACAACCACCCAGTCCCCCAGACAGCCACCCAGTCCCTCAAACAACCACCCAGTCCCTCCAGTCCCTCCAGACAGCCAACAAGTCCCTCAGACAGCCACCCAGTCCCTCAGACAACCACCCAGTCCCTCAGACAGCCACCCAGTACCTCCAGACAGCCACCCAGTCCCCCAGTCCCTCAGACAGCCACCCAGTCCCTCCAGTCAGCCACCCAGTCCCTCCAGACAGCCACCCAGTCCCTCCAGACAGCCACCCAGTCCCTCCAGACAGCCACCCAGTCCCTCAGACAGCCACCCAGTCCCTCCAGACAGCCACCCAGTCCCTCCAGACAGCCACCCAGTCTCTCCAGTCCCTCCAGTGCCTCCAGACAGCCACCCAGTCCCTCCAGCCAGCCACCCAGTCCCTCCAGTCCCTCCAGACAGCCACCCAGTCCCTCCAGACAGCCAGCCAGTCCCTCCAGACAGCCACCCATTCCCTCAAGTCCCTCCAGACAGCCACCCAGTCCCTCCAGACAGCCACCCAGTCCCTCAGACAACCACCCAGTCCCCCAGACAGCCACCCAGTCCCTCCAGACAGCCAACCAGTCCCTCCAGACAGCCACCCAGTCTCTCCAGTCCCCCAGTCCCTCCAGACAGCCACCCAGTCTCTCCAGTCCCTCCAGTGCCTCCAGACAGCCACCCAGTCCCTCCAGCCAGCCACCCAGTCCCTCCAGTCCCTCCAGAGAGCCACCCAGTCCCTCCAGACAGCCACCCAGTCCCTCAGACAACCACCCAGTCCCTCCAGTCCCTCCAGACAGCCACCCAGTCCCTCAGACAACCACCCAGTCCCTCCATTCCCTCCAGACAGCCACCCAGTCCCTCCAGACAGCCACCCAGTCCCTCAGACAACAACCCAGTCCCTCCAGTCCTTCCAGACAGCCACCCAGTCCCTCAGACAACCACCCAGTCCCCCAGACAGCCACCCAGTCCCTCAGACAACCACCCAGTCCCCCAGACAGCCACCCAGTCCCTCAGACAACCACACAGTCCCTCAGACAGCCACCCAGTACCTCCAGACAGCCACAAAGTCCCCCAGTCCCTCAGACAGCCACAGAGTCCCTCCAGTCCCTCCAGACAGCCACCCAGTTCCTCCAGACAGCCACCCAGTCCCTCCAGACAGCCACCCAGTCCCTCCAGTCCCTCCAGACAGCCACCCAGTCCCTCCAGACAGCCAGCCAGTCCCCAGTCCCTCCAGACAGCCACCCAGTCACTCCAGTCCCTCCAGACAGCCACCCAGTCCCTCCAGACAGCCACCCAGTCCCCCAGACAGCCACCCAGTCCCTCCAGCCAGCCACCCAGTCCCTCCAGTCCCTCCAGACAGCCACCCAGTCCCTCCAGACAGCCACCCAGTCCCTCAGACAACCACCCAGTCCCTCCAGACAGCCACCCAGTCCCTCCAGTCAGCCACCCAGTCCCTCCAGACAGCCACCCAGTCCCTCCAGACAGCCACCCAGTCCCTCCAGACAGCCACCCAGTCCCTCCAGACAGCCACCCAGTCCCTCCAGACAGCCGCCCAGTCCCTCCAGACAGCCACCCAGTCTCTCCAGTCCCTCCAGTGCCTCCAGACAGCCACCCAGTCCCTCCAGCCAGCTACCCAGTCCCTCCAGTCCCTCCAGACAGTTTCCCAGTCCCTCCAGACAGCCACCCAGTCCCTCAGACAACCACCCAGTCCCCCAGACAGCCACCCAGTCCCTCAAACAACCACCCAGTCCCTCCAGTCCCTCCAGACAGCGACCAAGTCCCTCCAGACAGCCACCCAGTCCCTCAGACAACCACACAGTCCCTCAGACAGCCACCCAGTACCTCCAGACAGCCACCCAGTCCCCCAGTCCCTCAGACAGCCACACAGTCCCTCCAGTCCCTCCAGACAGCCACCCAGTTCCTCCAGACAGCCACCCAGTCCCTCCAGACAGCCACCCAGTCCCTCCAGTCCCTCCAGACAGCCACCCAGTCCCTCCAGTCCCTCCAGACAGCCACCCAAGTCCCTGAGACAGCCACCCAGTCCCTCAGACAACCACCCAGTCCCTCAGACTGCCACCCAGTACCTCCAGACAGCCACCCAGTCCACCCCAGTCCCTCAGACAGCCACCCAGTCCCTCCAGTCAGCCACCCAGTCCCTCCAGACAGCCACCCAGTCCCTCCAGACAGCCACCCAGTCCCTCCAGACAGCCACCCAGTCCCTCAGACAGCCACCCAGTCCCTCCAGACAGCCACCCAGTCCCTCCAGACAGCCACCCAGTCTCTCCAGTCCCTCCAGTGCCTCCAGACAGCCACCCAGTCCCTCCAGCCAGCCACCCAGTCCCTCCAGTCCCTCCAGACAGCCACCCAGTCCCTCCAGACAGCCACCCAGTCCCTCAGACAACCATCCAGTCCCCAGACAGCCACCCAGTCCCTCAAACAACCACCCAGTCCCTCCAGTCCCTCCAGACAGCCACCCAGTCCCTCCAGACAGCCACCCAGTCCCTCCAGACCGCCAGCCAGTCCCTCCAGACAGCCACCCATTCCCTCAAGTCCCTCCAGACAGCCACCCAGTCCCTCCAGACAGCCACCCAGTCCCTCAGACAACCACCCAGTCCCCCAGACAGCCACCCAGTCCCTCCAGACAGCCAACCAGTCCCTCCAGACAGCCACCCAGTCTCTCCAGTCCCCCAGTCCCTCCAGACAGCCACCCAGTCTCTCCAGTCCCTCCAGTGCCTCCAGACAGCCACCCAGTCCCTCCAGCCAGCCACCCAGTCCCTCCAGTCCCTCCAGACAGCCACCCAGTCCCTCCAGACAGCCACCCAGTCCCTCAGACAACCACCCAGTCCCTCCAGTCCCTCCAGACAGCCACCCAGTCCCTCAGACAATCACCCAGTCCCCCAGACAGCCACCCAGTCCCTCAGACAACCACCCAGTCCCTCCAGTCCCTCCAGACAGCCACCCAGTCCCTCCAGCCAGCCACCCAGTACCTCCAGTCCCTCCAGACAGCCACCCAGTCCCTCCAGACAGCCACCCAGTCCCTCAGACAACCACCCAGTCCCTCCAGACAGCCACCCAGTCCCTCCAGTCAGCCACCCAGTCCCTCCAGACAGCCACCCAGTCCCTCCAGACAGCCACCCAGTCCCTCCAGACAGCCACCCAGTCCCTCAGACAGCCACCCAGTCCCTCCAGACAGCCACCCAGTCCCTCCAGACAGCCACCCAGTCTCTCCAGTCCCTCCAGTGCCTCCAGACAGCCACCCAGTCCATCCAGCCAGCCACCCAGTCCCTCCAGTCCCTCCAGACAGCCACCCAGTCCCTCCAGACAGCCACCCAGTCCCTCAGACAACCACCCAGTCCCTCCAGTCCCTCCAGACAGCCACCCAGTCCCTCAGACAACCACCCAGTCCCCCAGACAGCCACCCAGTCCCTCAGACAACCACCCAGTCCCTCCAGTCCCTCCAGACAGCCACCCAGTCCCTCCAGACAGCAACCCAGTCCCTCAGACAACAACCCAGTCCCTCCAGTCCTTCCAGACAGCCACCCAGTCCCTCAGACAACCACCCAGTCCCCCAGACAGCCACCCAGTCCCTCAAACAACCACCCAGTCCCTCCAGTCCCTCCAGACAGCCAACAAGTCCCTCAGACAGCCACCCAGTCCCTCAGACAACCACCCAGTCCCTCAGACAGCCACCCAGTACCTCCAGACAGCCACCCAGTCCCCCAGTCCCTCAGACAGCCACCCAGTCCCTCCAGTCAGCCACCCAGTCCCTCCAGACAGCCACCCAGTCCCTCCAGACAGCCACCCAGTCCCTCCAGACAGCCACCCAGTCCCTCAGACAGCCACCCAGTCCCTCAGACAGCCACCCAGTCCCTCCAGACAGCCACCCAGTCTCTCCAGTCCCTCCAGTGCCTCCAGACAGCCACCCAGTCCCTCCAGCCAGCCACCCAGTCCCTCCAGTCCCTCCAGACAGCCACCCAGTCCCTCCAGACAGCCAGCCAGTCCCTCCAGACAGCCACCCATTCCCTCAAGTCCCTCCAGACAGCCACCCAGTCCCTCCAGACAGCCACCCAGTCCCTCAGACAACCACCCAGTCCCCCAGACAGCCACCCAGTCCCTCCAGACAGCCAACCAGTCCCTCCAGACAGCCACCCAGTCTCTCCAGTCCCCCAGTCCCTCCAGACAGCCACCCAGTCTCTCCAGTCCCTCCAGTGCCTCCAGACAGCCACCCAGTCCCTCCAGCCAGCCACCCAGTCCCTCCAGTCCCTCCAGACAGCCACCCAGTCCCTCCAGACAGCCACCCAGTCCCTCAGACAACCACCCAGTCCCTCCAGTCCCTCCAGACAGCCACCCAGTCCCTCAGACAACCACCCAGTCCCCCAGACAGCCACCCAGTCCCTCAGACAACCACCCAGTCCCTCCATTCCCTCCAGACAGCCACCCAGTCCCTCCAGACAGCCACCCAGTCCCTCAGACAACAACCCAGTCCCTCCAGTCCTTCCAGACAGCCACCCAGTCCCTCAGACAACCACCCAGTCCCCCAGACAGCCACCCAGTCCCTCAAACAACCACCCAGTCCCTCCAGTCCCTCCAGACAGCGACCAAGTCCCTCAGACAGCCACCCAGTCCCTCAGACAACCACACAGTCCCTCAGACAGCCACCCAGTACCTCCAGACAGCCACAAAGTCCCCCAGTCAATCAGACAGCCACAGAGTCCCTCCAGTCCCTCCAAACAGCCACCCAGTTCCTCCAGACAGCCACCCAGTCCCTCCAGACAGCCACCCAGTCCCTCCAGTCCCTCCAGACAGCCACCCAGTCCCTCCAGACAGCCAGCCAGTCCCTCCAGACAGCCACCCAGTCACTCCAGTCCCTCCAGACAGCCACCCAGTCCCTCCAGACAGCCACCCAGTCCCCCAGACAGCCACCCAGTCCCTCCAGCCAGCCACCCAGTCCCTCCAGTCCCTCCAGACAGCCACCCAGTCCCTCCAGACAGCCACCCAGTCCCTCAGACAACCACCCAGTCCCTCCAGACAGCCACCCAGTCCCTCCAGTCAGCCACCCAGTCCCTCCAGACAGCCACCCAGTCCCTCCAGACAGCCACCCAGTCCCTCCAGACAGCCACCCAGTCCCTCCAGACAGCCACCCAGTCCCTCCAGACAGCCGCCCAGTCCCTCCAGACAGCCACCCAGTCTCTCCAGTCCCTCCAGTGCCTCCAGACAGCCACCCAGTCCCTCCAGCCAGCTACCCAGTCCCTCCAGTCCCTCTAGACAGTTTCCCAGTCCCTCCAGACAGCCACCCAGTCCCTCAGACAACCACCCAGTCCCCCAGACAGCCACCCAGTCCCTCAAACAACCACCCAGTCCCTCCAGTCCCGCCAGACAGCGACCAAGTCCCTCCAGACAGCCACCCAGTCCCTCAGACAACCACACAGTCCCTCAGACAGCCACCCAGTACCTCCAGACAGCCACCCAGTCCCCCAGTCCCTCAGACAGCCACACAGTCCCTCCAGTCCCTCCAGACAGCCACCCAGTTCCTCCAGACAGCCACCCAGTCCCTCCAGACAGCCACCCAGTCCCTCCAGTCCCTCCAGACAGCCACCCAGTCCCTCCAGACAGCCAGCCAGTCCCTCCAGACAGCCACCCAGTCCCTCAAGTCCCTCCAGACAGCCACCCAGTCCCTCGAGACAGCCACCCAGTCCCTCAGACAACCACCCAGTCCCCCAGACAGCCACCCAGTCCCTCCAGACAGCCACCCAGTCCCTCCAGACAGCCACCCAGTCCCTCCAGTCCCTCCAGACAGCCACCCAGTCCCTCCAGACAGCCAGCCAGTCCCTCCAGACAGCCACCCAGTCACTCCAGTCACTCCAGACAGCCAGCCAGTCCCTCCAGACAGCCACCCAGTCCCTCAAGTCCCTCCAGACAGCCACCCAGTCCCTCGAGACAGCCACCCAGTCCCTCAGACAACCACCCAGTCCCCCAGACAGCCACCCAGTCCCTCCAGACAGCCACCCAGTCCCTCCAGACAGCCACCCAGTCCCTCCAGTCCCTCCAGACAGCCACCCAGTCCCTCCAGACAGCCAGCCAGTCCCTCCAGACAGCCACCCAGTCACTCCAGTCACTCCAGACAGCCACCCAGTCCCTCCAGACAGCCACCCAGTCCCTCAGACAACCACCCAGTCCCCCAGACAGCCACCCAGTCCCTCCAGACAGCCACCCAGTCCCTCAGACAACCACACAGTCCCTCAGACAGCCACCCAGTACCTCCAGACAGCCACCCAGTCCCCCAGTCCCTCAGACAGCCACACAGTCCCTCCAGTCCCTCCAGACAGCCACCCAGTTCCTCCAGACAGCCACCCAGTCCCTCCAGACAGCCACCCAGTCCCTCCAGTCCCTCCAGACAGCCACCCAGTCCCTCAGACAGCCAGCCAGTCCCTCCAGACAGCCACCCAGTCCCTCAAGTCCCTCCAGACAGCCACCCAGTCCCTCGAGACAGCCACCCAGTCCCTCAAACAACCACCCAGTCCCTCCAGTCCCTCCAGACAGCGACCAAGTCCCTCCAGACAGCCACCCAGTCCCTCAGACAACCACACAGTCCCTCAGACAGCCACCCAGTACCTCCAGACAGCCACCCAGTCCCCCAGTCCCTCAGACAGCCACACAGTCCCTCCAGTCCCTCCAGACAGCCACCCAGTTCCTCCAGACAGCCACCCAGTCCCTCCAGACAGCCACCCAGTCCCTCCAGTCCCTCCAGACAGCCACCCAGTCCCTCCAGACAGCCAGCCAGTCCCTCCAGACAGCCACCCAGTCCCTCAAGTCCCTCCAGACAGCCACCCAGTCCCTCGAGACAGCCACCCAGTCCCTCAGACAACCACCCAGTCCCCCAGACAGCCACCCAGTCCCTCCAGACAGCCACCCAGTCCCTCCAAACAGCCACCCAGTCCCTCCAGTCCCTCCAGACAGCCACCCAGTCCCTCCAGACAGCCAGCCAGTCCCTCCAGACAGCCACCCAGTCACCCAGTCTCCAGACAGCCACCCAGTCCCTCCAGACAGCCACCCAGTCCCTCAGACAACCACCCAGTCCCCCAGACAGCCACCCAGTCCCTCCAGACAGCCACCCAGTCCCTCCAGACAGCCACCCAGTCTCTCCAGTCCCTCCAGTCCCTCCAGACAGCCACCCAGTCCCTCCAGCCAGCCACCCAGTCCCTCCAGCCAGCCACCCAGTCCCTCCAGTCCCTCCAGACAGCCACCCAGTCCCTCCAGACAGCCACCCAGTCCCTCAGACAACCACCCAGTCCCTCCAGTCCCTCCAGACAGCCACCCAGTCCCTCAGACAACCACCCAGTCCCCCAGACAGCCACCCAGTCCCTCAGACAACCACCCAGTCCCCCAGACAGCCACCCAGTCCCTCAGACAACCACCCAGTCCCCAGACAGCCACCCAGTCCCTCAGACAACCACACAGTCCCTCAGACAGCCACCCAGTACCTCCAGACAGCCACAAAGTCCCCCAGTCCCTCAGACAGCCACAGAGTCCCTCCAGTCCCTCCAAACAGCCACCCAGTTCCTCCAGACAGCCACCCAGTCCCTCCAGACAGCCACCCAGTCCCTCCAGTCCCTCCAGACAGCCACCCAGTCCCTCCAGACAGCCAGCCAGTCCCTCCAGACAGCCACCCAGTCACTCCAGTCCCTCCAGACAGCCACCCAGTCCCTCCAGACAGCCACCCAGTCCCCCAGACAGCCACCCAGTCCCTCCAGCCAGCCACCCAGTCCCTCCAGTCCCTCCAGACAGCCACCCAGTCCCTCCAGACAGCCACCCAGTCCCTCAGACAACCACCCAGTCCCTCCAGACAGCCACCCAGTCCCTCCAGTCAGCCACCCAGTCCCTCCAGACAGCCACCCAGTCCCTCCAGACAGCCACCCAGTCCCTCCAGACAGCCACCCAGTCCCTCCAGACAGCCACCCAGTCCCTCCAGACAGCCGCCCAGTCCCTCCAGACAGCCACCCAGTCTCTCCAGTCCCTCCAGTGCCTCCAGACAGCCACCCAGTCCCTCCAGCCAGCTACCCAGTCCCTCCAGTCCCTCTAGACAGTTTCCCAGTCCCTCCAGACAGCCACCCAGTCCCTCAGACAACCACCCAGTCCCCCAGACAGCCACCCAGTCCCTCAAACAACCACCCAGTCCCTCCAGTCCCGCCAGACAGCGACCAAGTCCCTCCAGACAGCCACCCAGTCCCTCAGACAACCACACAGTCCCTCAGACAGCCACCCAGTACCTCCAGACAGCCACCCAGTCCCCCAGTCCCTCAGACAGCCACACAGTCCCTCCAGTCCCTCCAGACAGCCACCCAGTTCCTCCAGACAGCCACCCAGTCCCTCCAGACAGCCACCCAGTCCCTCCAGTCCCTCCAGACAGCCACCCAGTCCCTCCAGACAGCCAGCCAGTCCCTCCAGACAGCCACCCAGTCCCTCAAGTCCCTCCAGACAGCCACCCAGTCCCTCGAGACAGCCACCCAGTCCCTCAGACAACCACCCAGTCCCCCAGACAGCCACCCAGTCCCTCCAGACAGCCACCCAGTCCCTCCAGACAGCCACCCAGTCCCTCCAGTCCCTCCAGACAGCCACCCAGTCCCTCCAGACAGCCAGCCAGTCCCTCCAGACAGCCACCCAGTCACTCCAGTCACTCCAGACAGCCAGCCAGTCCCTCCAGACAGCCACCCAGTCCCTCAAGTCCCTCCAGACAGCCACCCAGTCCCTCGAGACAGCCACCCAGTCCCTCAGACAACCACCCAGTCCCCCAGACAGCCACCCAGTCCCTCCAGACAGCCACCCAGTCCCTCCAGACAGCCACCCAGTCCCTCCAGTCCCTCCAGACAGCCACCCAGTCCCTCCAGACAGCCAGCCAGTCCCTCCAGACAGCCACCCAGTCACTCCAGTCACTCCAGACAGCCACCCAGTCCCTCCAGACAGCCACCCAGTCCCTCAGACAACCACCCAGTCCCCCAGACAGCCACCCAGTCCCTCCAGACAGCCACCCAGTCCCTCAGACAACCACACAGTCCCTCAGACAGCCACCCAGTACCTCCAGACAGCCACCCAGTCCCCCAGTCCCTCAGACAGCCACACAGTCCCTCCAGTCCCTCCAGACAGCCACCCAGTTCCTCCAGACAGCCACCCAGTCCTCCAGACAGCCACCCAGTCCCTCCAGTCCCTCCAGACAGCCACCCAGTCCCTCCAGACAGCCAGCCAGTCCCTCCAGACAGCCACCCAGTCCCTCGAGACAGCCACCCAGTCCCTCAAACAACCACCCAGTCCCTCCAGTCCCTCCAGACAGCGACCAAGTCCCTCCAGACAGCCACCCAGTCCCTCAGACAACCACACAGTCCCTCAGACAGCCACCCAGTACCTCCAGACAGCCACCCAGTCCCCCAGTCCCTCAGACAGCCACACAGTCCCTCCAGTCCCTCCAGACAGCCACCCAGTTCCTCCAGACAGCCACCCAGTCCCTCCAGACAGCCACCCAGTCCCTCCAGTCCCTCCAGACAGCCACCCAGTCCCTCCAGACAGCCAGCCAGTCCCTCCAGACAGCCACCCAGTCCCTCAAGTCCCTCCAGACAGCCACCCAGTCCCTCGAGACAGCCACCCAGTCCCTCAGACAACCACCCAGTCCCCAGACAGCCACCCAGTCCCTCCAGACAGCCACCCAGTCCCTCCAAACAGCCACCCAGTCCCTCCAGTCCCTCCAGACAGCCACCCAGTCCCTCCAGACAGCCAGCCAGTCCCTCCAGACAGCCACCCAGTCACTCCAGTCACTCCAGACAGCCACCCAGTCCCTCCAGACAGCCACCCAGTCCCTCAGACAACCACCCAGTCCCCCAGACAGCCACCCAGTCCCTCCAGACAGCCACCCAGTCCCTCCAGACAGCCACCCAGTCTCTCCAGTCCCTCCAGTCCCTCCAGACAGCCACCCAGTCCCTCCAGCCAGCCACCCAGTCCCTCCAGCCAGCCACCCAGTCCCTCCAGTCCCTCCAGACAGCCACCCAGTCCCTCCAGACAGCCACCCAGTCCCTCAGACAACCACCCAGTCCCTCCAGTCCCTCCAGACAGCCACCCAGTCCCTCAGACAACCACCCAGTCCCCCAGACAGCCACCCAGTCCCTCAGACAACCACCCAGTCCCCCAGACAGCCACCCAGTCCCTCAGACAACCACCCAGTCCCCCAGACAGCCACCCAGTCCCTCAGACAACCACCCAGTCCCTCCAGACAGCCACAGAGTCGACGTATCAGTTTCATGATTCGTGCCACCTTAAGAAATGAGACAAGAGTGACTTTTAGCTGTCAGCTGTTCCAAACGCAGATATAAAAATCAGGTCATTGTAGACTCTGAGTTGTGTCCCTGAGTTGTGTGTTCATGGGTAGCCTAGTTATCCAACCGCTTGTACTGTAGATCGTGACTGAACCTCTCAGATTCCTCTCAGTCGATGACATCAGCAGTATGTGGTAGTGAACTGGTAGGCAGCTGGTTGGCTTCATTGAGTTCGTTCAACTGGAGCTATCAGCCGTCTCTGAGCAGAGTGTTCAGAGGGATGTAGTTCTCTGTGGGATTTGGCCACATTCCTTAGTATGAAGCCTGCTAATTGGCCTGCTGGGGTTCCACAGTGTAGGTCGAGACAGGTCATTGGTCGGGGTTGACTCTCGTGTCACAGCCAACTGACTCCTGACACCATGACCTCTGGTAACCCCCCCTGTTAGACCATGTTAGTGACCTCGTAAAGAGAAACAGACCATAAAGCAATATAGCCATAACACCACCTCTATCCAACAACCATTAGACCAGACAGAGACTCCGGCAGTTAGACCAGACAGAGACTCAGGCAGTTAGACCAGACAGAGACTCAGGCAGTTAGACCACGTTGGACTCAGACAGTTAGACCAGACAGAGACTCAGGCAGTTAGACCAGGCAGAGACTCAGGCAGTTAGACCACGTTGGACTCAGACAGTTAGACCAGACAGAGTCTCAGGCAGTTAGACCAGACAGAGACTCAGGCAGTTAGACCAGACAGAGACTCAGGCAGTTAGACCAGACAGAGGCTCAGGCAGTTAGACCAGACAGGAACGCAGGCAGTTAGACCAGACAGGAACTCAGGCAGTTAGACCAGACAGAGACTCAGGCGGTTAGACCAGACAGAGACTCAGGCAGTTAGACCAGACAGAGACTCAGGCAGTTAGACCAGACAGAGACTCAGGAGGTTAGACCAGACAGAGACTCAGGCGGTTAGACCTGAAATGATGGATGCAGGTTACCTCTGTGGATTTCTGCCTCAGCCTCAGAATTCCTCCCAAATGCCACTCTAATCCCTATTTAGTGCACTACTTTTAAACAAGGGCACATTGGGCTCTGGTCAAAAGTAGTGCACTGCAGTGGGAGTAGGATGCCATTTGGGAGGTTACCTCCTTTAGGACATCAAAGAGTCTAATGCCAACCAGGAGCTCATGCTAACGTTAATGGATAACACCAACCAGGACCAGATAGGGCAGGAGGGCTTTATCCTTTCTCTCCCTCCTCTCCTCTCTCTGCTATGCTCCTCTTCTCTTCTCTCACTCTCTCCTTTGGCCTGCTCTCCTTCCATCTTCTCTCTCCCTCCTCGCCCTCTCTCTCCTTCCATCCTCTCTCTCCCTCCTCGCCCTCTCTCTCCTTCCATCCTCTCTCTACCTCCTCGCCCTCTCTCTCTCCTTCCTCGCCCTCTCTCTCCTTCCCTCCTCTCTCTGCCTCCTCGCCCTCTCTCTCTCCTTCCTCGCCCTCTCTCTCCTTCATCGCCCTCTCTCTCTCCTTCCCTCCTCTCTCTCCCTATCGCACTCTCTCTCCTTCCCTCCTCTCTCTACCTCCTCGACCTCTCTGTCTCCTTCCATCCTCTCTCTCCCTCCTCGCCTTCTCTCTCTCCTTCCCTCCTCTCTCTCCCTCGCCCTCTCTCTCCTTCCCTCCTCTCTCTCCCTCCTCGCCCTCTCTCTCCTTCCCTCCTCTCTCTCCCTCCTCGCCCCCTCTCTCTCCCCCATCACCCTCTCTCTCTCCTTCCCTCCTCTCTCTCCCTCCTCGCCCTCTCTCTCTCCCCATCGCCCTCTCTCTCTCCTTCCCTCCTCTCTCTCCCTCCTCGCCCTCTCTCTCCCTCCTCGCCCTCTCTCTCTCTCCTTCCCTCCTCTCTCTCCCTCCTCGCCCCCTCTCTCTCCCCCATCACCCACTCTCTCTCCTTCCCACCTCTTTCCCTCCCTCATGCAGCCTAGTTCTACCTCTGGACCACCCCATCAGGCTATACTCCTCAGACCACAACCAAGCTCATTTCCTTTCACTGACCTGTGACCCTTCTCTGGAATGTTTCAGAATATCACTCAGAGTGTTTGTGAGAGTTACAGATTACACCCTGCGTCCCAAGTGGCTCCCTATTCCCTATATAGTGCACTACATTTTGACAAGGCCCCAAAAGGCATTTGGGATGCAGGCCAATAGTGAGATAAGGTTGTAGAGCTTCAGACACTGTTGAGCTATTCGCAGACCTGAAGCAATCTAAGGAGTAACCCACACCGTAGCAACTGGCTTTCAGTCTCCCTTTAAACCAATACATTGAACGCAATAAACGACTCTGTCTCCCTTCTTCGCCATTTCTGTATCGCTCTCTCTCTCTCTCTCTCTCACACACACACACACACACACACACACACACACACACACACACACACACACACACACACACACACACACACACACACACACACACACACACACACACACACACACACACACCACACAGACACATTCTCTCACTGACATACACACCTTTCAGAGATGAGTTTCCAGCAGAGGTGAGTTTAAAACAAGGTAACCTCAGAGATGAGTTTAAAACAAGGTAACACCAGAGATGACACGTGCAGCATCTTGTCATTGTTGTTAGCTAGAATCATAACAAAGCAGGGCTTTTCCGACTACCGATGCACGCACATCATTTTGGTGACTTTGTCATCTATCTATGTAACAGTGTTTTTAATGATAATATTACTAATTAGTTGTGTGCTTATATTTGTCTAATATCACACATGTACATGTGTGTATTATACAGATGAAAATTAGACATTATATTTTTGCATAGGCCACTCCCCCTGAGACACCCTCGGAGAGTGGGACCACTCCCCCTGAGACACCCTCGGAGAGTGGGGCCACTCCCCCTGAGACACCCTCGGAGAGTGGGGCCACTCCCCCTGAGACACCCTCGGAGAGTGGGACCACTCCCCCTGAGACACCCTCGGAGAGTGGGACCACTCCCCCTGAGACACCCTCGGAGAGTGGGACCACTCCCCCTGAGACACCCTCGGAGAGTGGGACCACTCCCCCTGAGACACCCTCGGAGAGTGGGACCACTCCCCCTGAGACACCCTCGGAGAGACACCCTCGGAGAGTGAGACCACTCCCCCTGAGACACCCTCGGAGAGTGGGGCCACGGACTGGGGACGCGGACTGGAGTCACGGACTGGGATCGATCATTATTGACGACGAACGTGGAGCGATCAGGGTTCAGTGCCTTGCTCAAGGGCACATGGGCATATGTTTTCACCTAGTCACCTCTGGGATTCGAACCAGCGACCTTTCAGTTACTGGTCCAATGATCCTAACTGCTAGTCTGCCTACCTTAATGTTCTATTGCTCAGAAGCCTGTCATTGTAAAGGTGAGAGTGAAAGAACTTCTGTATCCTTAGTTGGTTAAATGTGTTGGATTGGTCCGGAAGAATCCATGTCGGATTCAATGCGAAGAAGAAGAACATTACTTCTTAAAACTGATCTCCTTTAGGGTTATGTAGAAGGTATGTGAGAACTGATCTCCTTTAGGGTTATGTAGAAGGTATGTGAGAACTGATCTCCTTTAGGGTTATGTAGAAGGTATGTGAGAACTGATCTCCTTTAGGGTTATGTAGAAGGTATGTGAGAACTGATCTCCTTTAGGGTTATGTAGAAGGTATGTGAGAACTGATCTCCTTTAGGGTTATGTAGAAGGTATGTGAGAACTGATCTCCTTTAGGGTTATGTAGAAGGTATGTGAGAACTGATCTCCTTTAGGGTTATGTAGAAGGTATGTGAGAACTGATCTCCTTTAGGGTTATGTAGAAGGTATGTGAGAACTGATCTCCTTTAGGGTTATGTAGAAGGTATGTGAGAACTGATCTCCTTTAGGGTTATGTAGAAGGTATGTTGGTTGACCTACACTTTAGGTGTGTGTGTGCGTGCGTGGTGTGTGTGTGTGTACACAAACATTCTGGCTAGTAGATGTATAGATGTGTGTGTGTGTGTACACAAACATTCTGGCTAGTAGATGTATAGATGATTTTTTTTTTTTTATTTTTTTATTTCACCTTTATTTTTAACCAGGTAGGCTAGTTGAGAACAAGTTCTCATTTGCAACTGCGACCTGGCCAAGATAAAGCATAGCAGTGTGAGCAGACAACACAGAGTTACACATGAAATAAACAATTAACAAGTCAATAACACAGTAGAAAACAAAGGGGAGTTTATATACAATGTGTGCAAAAGGCATGAGGAGGTAGGCGAATAATTACAATTTTGCAGATTAACACTGGAGTGATAAATGATCAGATGGTCATGTACAGGTAGAGATATTGGTGTGCAAAAGAGCAGAAAAGTAAATGACTAAAAACAGTATGGGGATGAGGTAGGTGAAAATAGGTGGGCTATTTACCATTAGTGACAAAACGGATGGCACTGTGATAGACTGCATCCAGTTTGCTGAGTAGAGTGTTGGAAGCCATTTTGTAGATGACATCGCCGAAGTCGAGGATCGGTAGGATAGTCAGTTTTACTAGGGTAAGCTTGGCGGCGTGAGTGAAGGAGGCTTTATTGCGGAGAACCGACTCTTGATTTGATTTTATGGAGATGTTTGATATGAGTCTGGAAGGAGAGTTTGCAGTCTAGCCAGACACCTAGGTACTTATAGATGTCCACATATTCAAGGTCGGAACCATCCAGGGTGGTGATGCTAGTCGGGCATGCGGGTGCAGGCAGCGATCGGTTGAAAAGCATGCATTTGGTTTCACTAGCGTTTAAGAGCAGTTGGAGGCCACGGAAGGAGTGTTGTATGGCATTGAAGCTTGTTTGGAGGTTAGATAGCACAGTGTCCAATGACGGGCCGAAAGTATATAGAATGGTGTCGTCTGCGTAGAGGTGGATCAGAAGGAATCGTTGCAGCAAGAGCAACATCATTGATATATACAGAGAAAAGTGTCGTGCCCGAGAATTGAACCCTGTGGCACCCCCATAGAGACTTCCAGAGGACCGGACAGCATGCCCTCTGATTTGACACACTGAACTCTGTCTGCAAAGTAATTGGTGAACCAGGCAAGGCAGTCATCCGAGAAAAGTTCCGAGGCTACTGAGTCTGCCGATAAGAATATGGTGATTGACAGAGTCGAAAGCCTTGGAAAGGTCAATGAAGACGGCTGCACAGTACTGTCTTTTATCGATGGCGGTTATGATATCGTTTAGTACCTTGAGTGTGGCTGAGGTGCACCCGTGACCGGCTCGGAAACCAGATTGCACAGCGGAGAAGGTACGGTGGGATTCGAGATGGTCAGTGACCTGTTTGTTGACTTGGCTTGCGAAGACCTTAGATAGGCAGGGCAGGATGAAATAGGTCTGTAACAGTTTGGGTCCAGGTGTCTCCCCCTTTGAAGAGGGGGATGACTGCGGCAGCTTTCAAACCTTGGGGATCTCAGACGATATGAAAGAGAGGTTGAACAGGCTGGTAATAGGGGTTGCGACAATGGCGGCGGATAGTTTCAGAAATAGGGGTCCAGATTGTCAAGCCCAGCTGATTTGACGGGTCCAGGTTTTGCAGCTCTTTCAGAACATCTGCTATCTGGATTTGGGTAAAGGAGAACCTGGAGAGGCTTGGGCGAGGAGCTGCCGGGGCGGAGCTGTTGGCCGAGGTTGGAGTAGCCAGGCGGAAGGCATGTCCAGCCGTTGAGAAATGCTTATTGAAGTTTTCGATAATCATGGATTTATCGGTGGTGACCGTGTTACCTAGCCTCAGTGCAGTGGGCAGCTGGGAGGAGGTGCTCTTGTTCTCCATGGACTTCACAGTGTCCCAGAACTTTTTGGAGTTGGAGCTACAGGATGCAAACTTCTGCCTGAAGAAGCTGGCCTTAGCTTTCCTGACTGACTGCGTGTATTGGTTCCGGACTTCCCTGAACAGTTGCATATCCCGGGGACTATTCGATGCTATTGCAGTCCGCCACAGGATGTTTTTGTGCTGGTCGAGGGCAGTCAGGTCTGGGGTGAACCAAGGACTGTATCTGTTCTTAGTTCTGCATTTTTGAACGGAGCATGCTTATCTAAAATGGTGAGGAAGTTACTTTTAAAGAATGACCAGGCATCCTCAACTGACGGGATGAGGTCAATGTCCTTCCAGGATACCCGGGCCAGGTCGATTAGAAAGGCCTGCTCACAGAAGTGTTTTAGGGAGCGTTTGACAGTGATGAGGGTGGTCGTTTGGCTGCGGCTCCCGTAGCGGATACAGGCAATGAGGCAGTGATCGCTGAGATCCTGGTTGAAGACAGCGGAGGTGTATTTGGAGGGCCAGTTGGTCAGGATGACGTCCATGAGGGTGCCCTTGTTTACAGAGTTAGGGTTGTACCTGGTGGGTTCCTTGATGATTTGTGTGAGATTGAGGGCATCTAGCTTAGATTGTAGGACTGGCGGGGTGTTAAGCATATCCCAGTTTAGGTCACCTAACAGAACAAACTCTGAGGCTAGATGGGGGGCGATCAATTCACAAATGGTGTCCAGGGCACAGCTGGGAGCTGAGGGGGGTCGGTAGCAGGCGGCAACAGTGAGAGACTTATTTCTGGAGAGAGTAATATTCAAAATTAGTAGTTCGAACTGTTTGGGTATGGACCTGAAAGTATGACATTACTTTGCAGGCTATCTCTGCAGTAGACTGCAACTCCTCCCCCTTTGGCAGTTCTATCTTGACGGAAGATGTTATAGTTGGGTATGGAAATCTCTGAATTTTTGGTGGCCTTCCTGAACCAGGATTCAGACACAGCAAGGACATCAGGGTTAGCAGAGTGTGCTAGAGCAGTGAGTAAAACAAACTTAGGGAGGAGGCTTCTGATGTTGACATGCATGAAACCAAGGCTTTTTCGATCACAGAAGTCAACAAATGAGGGTGCCTGGGGACATGCAGGGCCTGGGTTTACCTCCACATCACCCGCGGAACAGAGAAGGAGTAGTATGAGGGTGCGGCTAAAGGCTATCAAAACTGGTCGCCTAGAGCGTTGGGGACAGAGAATAAGAGGAGCAGGTTTCTGGGCATGGTAGAATATATTCAGGGCATAATGCGCAGACAGTGGTATGGTGGGGTGCGGGTACAGCGGAGGTAAGCCCAGGCACTGGGTGATGATGAGAGGTTGTATCTCTGGACATGCTGGTTGTAATGGGTGAGGTCACCGCATGTGTGGGAGGTGGGACAAAGGAGTTATCAGGGGTATGAAGAGTAGAACTAGGGGCTCCATTGTGAACTAGAACAATGATAACTAACCTGAGCAACAGTATACAAGGCATATTGACATTTGAGAGAGACATACAGCGAGGCATACAGTAATCACAGGTGTTGAATTGGGAAAGCTAGCTAAAACAGTAGGTGAGACAACAGCTAATCAGCTAGCACAACAACAGCAGGTAAAATGGCGTTGACTAGGCAACGGGGCCGACAGATAAAACATAAACAAGCAGAATGGAGTACCGTGATTAATGGACAGTCCAGAGTGCATCAGCTATGTAGCCAAGAGATCAGTGTCCAGGGGGCAGCGGTGGATTGGGCAGGGAAGCTGGACTGGCGAGTGTTATCCAGGTTGAAAAAAAGTTAACAATGACGAAATAGCTTGTAGCTAGTTAGCTGGTTAGCTTCTGGAGGTTCTTGAGTGTGTTCTAAAAATTTAAAATAATAGCGATTCCGTATCACATTGGGTGAGGCAGGTTTCCGGAAAGGTATAAACAGATTAAAAATCAAGAAAAGATAGAAAGTAAATATGGGTCAGGTGAGTGTTTGGGACGCGGCGATTCAGACGGTTAGCAGGCCTGTGCTAACAAGCTAACAGTTCGTAGGCTCGGGCTAAACAAGGTAGCAGTTAGCGGACCGGGGCTAGACAAGCTAGCAGTTAGCAGGCCGAGTTTAGCAAGCAGGGAGATAGCGAGGGCTAGAGAGTTGGCCTTTGGGGGACGTCGCGATGGGGTGAGTCTGTTTATTCCTCTTCAGGTGAGCTGATGACCGGTTAGCTGAAGACCCAGCATAGCTGGTGGTTAGCTGGCTAGCTTCAGTTGAGTGGGTTCCGGTTAGCCAGAAGTAAATATAAATACTTTAGGAAAAATCCAGCTGAAACATTTTCCGGGTGTGGGCGGGTTGCAGGATGAAAAATAAATAGGTCCGTTATGCTTAGGTTTAGCAAAATGTTTTTGAAGAGATATAGCTTAGCTGATGAGTTAGCTGAAGAAAATGGTTGCTAAAAGGGTTCCGGTTCAGTAAATATAAATACTTTAGGAAAAAAAGAAGCGATGTTTTTGAAGAGATATGCGAAGAAAAATAACGATATATACAAGGGACACGACGAGACAGGACGACTTACTGCTACGCCATCTTGGATCGAGTGTGTGTGTGTACACAAACATTCTGGCTAGTAGATGTATAGATGAGTGTGTGTGTGTACACAAACATTCTGGCTAGTAGATGTATAGATGTGCTGGGTATCCCTCCCTCCCTCCCTCCCTCCCTCCCTCCCTCCCTCCCTCCCTCCCTCCCTCCCTCCCTCCCTCCCTCCCTCCCCCTCCCTCCCTCCCTCCCTCCCTGTACTGGGAGTGTCTCTAAAGGGGGTGCCATTTCAAGGTCCATACCCAGTACAGGGAGGGAGGGAGGGATACCCAGTACAGGGAGGGAGGGATACCCAGTACAGGGAGGGAGGGAGGGAGGGATACCAGTACAGGGAGGGAGGGGAGGGATACCCAGTACAGGGAGGGAGGGAGGGATACCCAGTACAGGGAGGGAGGGAGGGAGGGATACCCAGTACAGGGAGGGAGGGATACCCAGTACAGGGAGGGAGGGAGGGATACCCAGTACATGGAGGGAGGGAGGGATACCCAGTACAGGGAGGGAGGGAGGGATACCCAGTACAGGGAGGGAGGGATACCCAGTACAGGGAGGGAGGGAGGGATACCCAGTACAGGGAGGGAGGGATACCCAGTACAGGGAGGGAGGGAGGGATACCCAGTACAGGGAGGGAGGGAGGGAGGGTATACCCAGTACAGGGAGGGAGGGAGGGATACCCAGTACAGGGAGGGAGGGAGGGATACCCAGTACAGGGAGGGAGGGAGGGATACCCCAGTACAGGGAGGGAGGGAGGGATACCCAGTACAGGGAGGGAGGGAGGGATACCCAGTACAGGGAGGGAGGGAGGATACCCAGGACAGGGAGGGAGGGAGGGATACCCAGTACAGGGAGGGAGGGATACCCAGTACAGGGAGGGAGGGAGGGAGGGATACCCAGTACAGGGAGGGAGGGATACCCAGTACAGGGAGGGAGGGAGGGATACCCAGTACAGGGAGGGAGGGAGGGATACCCAGTACAGGGAGGGAGGGAGGGATACCCAGTACAGGGAGGGAGGGAGGGATACCCAGTACAGGGAGGGAGGGAGGGACACCCAGTACAGGGAGGGAGGGATACCCAGTACAGGGAGGGAGGGAGGGATACCCAGTACAGGGAGGGAGGGAGGGATACCCAGTACAGGGAGGGAGGGAGGGATACCCAGTACAGGGAGGGAGGGAGGGATACCCAGTACAGGGAGGGAGGGAGGATACCCAGTACAGGGAGGGAGGAGGGATACCCAGTACAGGGAGGGAGGGAGGGATACCCAGTACAGGGAGGGAGGGAGGGATACCCAGGACAGGGAGGGAGGGAGGGATACCCAGTACAGGGAGGGAGGGATACCCAGTACAGGGAGGGAGGGAGGGAGGGAGGGATACCCAGTACAGGGAGGGATGGAGGGATACCCAGTACAGGGAGGGAGGGAGGGATACCCAGTACAGGGAGGGAGGGAGGGGGATACCCAGTACAGGGAGGGAGGGAGGGATACCCAGTACAGGGAGGGAGGGAGGGATACCCAGTACAGGGAGGGAGGGATACCCAGTACAGGGAGGGAGGGAGGAGGGAGGGATACCCAGTACAGGGAGGGAGGAGGGATACCCAGTAAAGGGAGGGAGGGAGGGATACCCAGTACAGGGAGGGAGGGATACCCAGTACAGGGAGGGAGGGATACCCAGTACAGGGAGGGAGGGAGGGATACCCAGTACAGGGAGGGAGGGAGGGATACACAGTACAGGGAGGGAGGGAGGGATACCCAGTAAAGGGAGGGAGGGAGGGATACCCAGTACAGGGAGGGAGGGATACCCAGTACAGGGAGGGAGGGGGGGATACCCAGTACAGGGAGGGAGGGAGGGATACACAGTACAGGGAGGGAGGGAGGGATACCCAGTACAGGGAGGGAGGGAGGGATACCCAGTACAGGGAGGGAGGGAGGGATACCCAGTACAGGGAGGGAGGGAGGGATACCCAGTACAGGGAGGGAGGGAGGGATACCCAGGACAGGGAGGGAGGGAGGGATACCCAGTACAGGGAGGGAGGGATACCCAGTACAGGGAGGGAGGGAGGGATACCCAGTACAGGGAGGGAGGGAGGGATACCCAGTACAGGGAGGGAGGGAGGGATACCCAGTACAGGGAGGGAGGGATACCCAGTACAGGGAGGGAGGGAGGGATACCCAGGACAGGGAGGGAGGGAGGGATACCCAGTACAGGGAGGGAGGGATACCCAGTACAGGGAGGGAGGGAGGGATACCCAGTACAGGGAGGGAGGGATACCCAGTACAGGGAGGGAGGGAGGGATACCCAGTACAGGGAGGGAGGGAGGATACCCAGTACAGGGAGGGGAGGGATACCCAGTACAGGGAGGGAGGGATACCCAGTACAGGGAGGGAGGGAGGGATTCCCAGTACAGGGAGGGAGGGAGGGATACCCAGTAAGGGAGGGAGGGAGGGATACCCAGTACAGGGAGGGAGGGATACCCAGTACAGGGGGAGGGAGGGATACCCAGTACAGGGAGGGAGGGAGGGATACCCAGTACAGGGAGGGAGGGAGGGAGGGATACACAGTACAGGGAGGGAGGGAGGGATACCCAGTAAAGGGAGGGAGGGAGGGATACCCAGTACAGGGAGGGAGGGATACCCAGTACAGGGAGGGAGGGAGGGATACCCAGTACAGGGAGGGAGGGAGGGATACACAGTACAGGGAGGGAGGGAGGGATACCCAGTACAGGGAGGGAGGGAGGGATACCCAGTACAGGGAGGGAGGGGATACCCAGTACAGGGAGGGAGGGAGGGATACCCAGTACAGGGAGGGAGGGATACCCAGTACAGGGAGGGAGGGGAGGGATACCCAGTACAGGGAGGGAGGAGGGATACCCAGGACAGGGAGGGAGGGAGGGATACCCAGTACAGGGAGGAGGGAGGGATACCCAGTACAGGGAGGGAGGGAGGGATACCCAGGACAGGGAGGGAGGGAGGGATACCCAGTACAGGGAGGGAGGGAGGGATACCCAGTACAGGGAGGGAGGGATACCCAGTACAGGGAGGGAGGGAGGGATACCCAGTACAGGGAGGGAGGGAGGGATACCCAGGACAGGGAGGGAGGGAGGGATACCCAGTAAAGGGAGGGAGGGAGGGATACCCAGTACAGGGAGGGGGGAGGGAGTACAGGGAGGGAGGGAGGGATACCCAGTACAGGGAGGGAGGGAGGGATACCCAGGACAGGGAGGGAGGGAGGGATACCCAGTACAGGGAGGGAGGGATACCCAGTACAGGGAGGGAGGGAGGGATACCCAGTACAGGGAGGAGGATACCCAGTACAGGGAGGGAGGGAGGGATACCCAGTACAGGGAGGGAGGGAGGGATACCCAGTACAGGGAGGGAGGGAGGGATACCCAGTACAGGGAGGGAGGGATACCCAGTACAGGGAGGGAGGGAGGGAGGAGGGATACCCAGTAGAGGGAGGGAGGGATACCCAGTAAAGGGAGGGAGGGATACACAGTACAGGGAGGGAGGGAGGGATACCCAGTAAAGGGAGGGAGGGAGGGATACCCAGTACAGGGAGGGAGGGATACCCAGTACAGGGAGGGAGGGAGGGAGGGATACCCAGTACAGGGAGGGAGGGAGGGATACCCAGTACAGGGAGGGAGGGAGGGATACCCAGTACAGGGGGAGGGAGGGATACCCAGTACAGGGAGGGAGGGAGGGATACCCAGGACAGGGAGGGAGGGAGGGATACCCAGTACAGGGAGGGAGGGATACCCAGTACAGGGAGGGAGGGAGGGATACCCAGTACAGGGAGGGAGGGATACCCAGTACAGGGAGGGAGGAGGGATACCCAGTACAGGGAAGGAGGGAGGGATACCCAGTACAGGGAGGGGGGAGGGATACCCAGTACAGGGAGGGAGGGATACCCAGTACAGGGAGGGAGGGAGGGATTCCCAGTACAGGGAGGGAGGGAGGGATACCCAGTACAGGGAGGGAGGGAGGGATACCCAGTACAGGGAGGGAGGGATACCCAGTACAGGGAGGGAGGGATACCCAGTACAGGGAGGGAGGGAGGGATACCCAGTACAGGGAGGGAGGGAGGGAGGGATACACAGTACAGGGAGGGAGGGAGGGATACCCAGTAAAGGGAGGGAGGGAGGGATACCCAGTACAGGGAGGAGGGATACCCAGTACAGGGAGGGAGGGAGGGATACCCAGTACAGGGAGGGAGGGAGGGATACACAGTACAGGGAGGGAGGGAGGGATACCCAGTACAGGGAGGGAGGGAGGGATACCCAGTACAGGGAGGGAGGGATGGATACCCAGGACAGGGAGGGAGGGAGGATACCCAGTACAGGGAGGGAGGGATACCCAGTACAGGGAGGGAGGGAGGGATACCCAGTACAGGGAGCGAGGATACCCAGTACAGGGAGGGAGGGAGGGATACCCAGTACAGGGAGGGAGGGAGGGATACCCAGTACAGGGAGGGAGGGAGGGATACCCAGTACAGGGAGGGAGGGATACCCAGTACAGGGAGGGAGGGAGGGAGGGATACCCAGTAGAGGGAGGGAGGGATACCCAGTAAAGGGAGGGAGGGATACACAGTACAGGGAGGGAGGGAGGGATACCCAGTAAAGGGAGGGAGGGAGGGATACCCAGTACAGGGAGGGAGGGATACCCAGTACAGGGAGGGAGGGAGGGAGGGATACCCAGTACAGGGAGGGAGGGAGGGATACCCAGTACAGGGAGGGAGGGAGGGATACCCAGTACAGGGAGGGAGGGAGGGGTACCCAGTACAGGGACGGAGGGAGGGAGGATACCCAGTACAGGGAGGGAGGGAGGGAGGGATACCCAGTACAGGGAGGGAGGGAGGGAGGTATACCCAGTACAGGGAGGGAGGGAGGGAGGGATACCCAGTACAGGGAGGGAGGGAGGGATACCCAGTACAGGGAGGGAGGGAGGGATACCCAGTGCAGGGAGGGAGGGAGGGAGGGATACCCAGTACAGGGAGGGAGGGAGGGATACCCAGTACAGGGAGGGAGGGATACCCAGGACAGGGAGGGAGGGATACCCAGTACAGGGAGGGAGGGATACCCAGTACAGGGAGGGAGGGAGGGAGGGATACCCAGTACAGGGAGGGAGGGATACCCAGTACAGGGAGGGAGGGAGGGATACCCAGTACAGGGAGGGAGGGATGGATACCCAGTACAGGGAGGGAGGATACCCAGTACAGGGAGGGAGGGAGGAGGGATACCCAGTACAGGGAGGGAGGGATACCCAGTACAGGGAGGGAGGGAGGGATACCCAGTACAGGAGGGAGGGAGGGGGAGGGGAGGGAGGGGAGGGAGGGAGGGAGGGAGGGAGGGAGGGAGGGAGGGAGGGAGGGAGGGAGGGAGGGAGGGAGGGAGGGAGGGAGGGAGGGAGGGAGGGAGGGAGGGAGGGAGGGATACCCAGTACAGGGAGGGAGGGAGGGATACCCAGTACAGGGAGGGAGGGAGGGATACCCAGTACAGGGAGGGAGGGATACCCAGTACAGGGAGGGAGGGAGGGATACCCAGTACAGGGAGGGAGGGATACCCAGTACAGGGAGGGAGGGAGGGATACCCAGTACAGGGAGGGAGGGATACCCAGTACAGGGAGGGAGGGAGGGATACCCAGTACAGGGAGGGAGGGAGGGATACCCAGTACAGGGAGGGGAGGATACCCAGTACACGGAGGGAGGGATACCCAGTACAGGGAGGGAGGGAGGGATTCCCAGTACAGGGAGGGAGGGAGGGATACCCAGTAAAGGGAGGGAGGGAGGGATACCCAGTACAGGGAGGGAGGATACCCAGTACAGGGAGGGAGGGATACCCAGTACAGGGAGGGAGGGAGGGATACCCAGTACAGGGAGGGAGGGAGGAGGGAGGATACACAGTACAGGGAGGGAGGGAGGGATACCCAGTAAAGGGAGGGAGGGAGGGATACCCCAGTACAGGGAGGGAGGGATACCCAGTACAGGGAGGGAGGGAGGGAGGGAGGGAGGGATACACAGTACAGGGAGGGAGGGAGGGATACCCAGTACAGGGAGGAGGGAGGGATACACAGTACAGGGAGGGAGGGATGCAGTACAGGGAGGGAGGGAGGGATACCCAGTACAGGGAGGGAGGGAGGAGGGAGGGAGGGATACACAGTACAGGGAGGGAGGAGGGATACCCAGTACAGGGAGGGAGGGAGGGATACACAGTACAGGGAGGGAGGGAGGGATACCCAGTACAGGGGAGGGAGGAGGATACCCAGTACAGGGAGGGAGGATGGATACCCAGGACAGGGAGGGAGGGAGGGATACCCAGTACAGGGAGGGAGGATACCCAGTACAGGGAGCGAGGGATACCCAGTACAGGGAGGGAGGGAGGGATACCCAGTACAGGGAGGGAGGGAGGGATACCCAGTACAGGGAGGGAGGGAGGGATACCCAGTACAGGAGGGAGGGATACCCAGTACAGGGAGGGAGGGAGGGATACCCAGTAGAGGAGGAGGGATACCCAGTAAAGGGAGGGAGGGATACACAGTACAGGGAGGGAGGGAGGGATACCCAGTAAAGGGAGGGAGGGAGGGATACCCAGTACAGGGAGGGAGGGATACCCAGTACAGGGAGGGAGGGAGGGATACCCAGTACAGGGAGGGAGGAGGGATACCCAGTACAGGGAGGGAGGAGGGATACCCAGTACAGGGAGGGAGGAGGGATACCCAGTACAGGGACGGAGGGAGGGAGAGGATACCCAGTACAGGGAGGGAGGGAGGGATACCCAGTACAGGGAGGGAGGGAGGAGGTATACCCAGTACAGGGAGGGAGGGAGGAGGGATACCCAGTACAGGGAGGGAGGGAGGGATACCCAGTACAGGGAGGGAGGGAGGGATACCCAGTACAGGGAGGGAGGGAGGGATACCCAGTACAGGGAGGGAGGGAGGGATACCCAGTACAGGGAGGGAGGGAGGGATACCCAGGACAGGGAGGGAGGGATACCCAGTACAGGGAGGGAGGGAGGGATACCCAGTACAGGGAGGGAGGGAGGGATACCCAGTACAGGGAGGGAGGGAGGGATACCCAGTACAGGGAGGGAGGGATACCCAGTACAGGGGGAGGGAGGGAGGGAGGGATACCCAGGACAGGGAGGGAGGGAGGGATACCCAGTACAGGGAGGGAGGGATACCCAGTACAGGGAGGGAGGGAGGGATACCCAGTACAGGGAGGGAGGGATACCCAGTACAGGGAGGGAGGAGGGATACCCAGTACAGGGAGGGAGGGAGGGATACCCAGTACAGGGAGGGGAGGGATACCCAGTACAGGGAGGAGGGATACAGTACAGGGAGGGAGGGAGGGAGGGATACCCAGTACAGGGAGGGAGGGAGGGATACCCAGTAAAGGGGAGGGAGGGAGGGATACCCAGTACAGGGAGGAGGGATACCCAGTACAGGGAGGGAGGGATACCCAGTACAGGGAGGGAGGGAGGGATACCCAGTACAGGGAGGGAGGGAGGGAGGGATACACAGTACAGGGAGGGAGGGAGGGATACCCAGTAAAGGGAGGGAGGGAGGGATACCCAGTACAGGGAAGGAGGGATACCCAGTACAGGGAGGGAGGGAGGGATACCCAGTACAGGGAGGGAGGGAGGGATACACAGTACAGGGAGGGAGGGAGGGATACCCAGTACAGGGAGGGAGGAGGGATACCCAGTACAGGGGAGGGAGGGAGGGATACCCAGCACAGGGAGGGAGGAGGGATACCCAGTACAGGGAGGGAGGGAGGGATACCCAGTACAGGGAGGGAGGGAGTGATACCCAGTACAGGGAGGGAGGGAGGGATACCCAGTACAGGGAGGAGGGAGGGATACCCAGTACAGGGAGGGAGGGAGGGATACCGAGTAAAGGGAGGGAGGGAGGGATACCCAGTACAGGGAGGGAGGGATACCCAGTACAGGGAGGAGGGATACCCAGTACAGGGAGGTTAGGGAGGGATACCCAGTACAGGGAGGGAGGGAGGGATACACAGTACAGGGAGGGAGGGAGGGATACCCAGTAAGGGAGGGAGGGAGGGATACCCAGTACAGGGAGGGAGGGATACCCAGTACAGGGAGGGAGGGAGGGATACCCAGTACAGGGAGGGAGGGAGGGATACACAGTACAGGGAGGGAGGGAGGGATACCCAGTACAGGGAGGGAGGGAGGGATACCCAGTACAGGGAGGGAGGGAGGGAGGGAGGGAGGGAGGGAGGGAGGGAGGGAGGGAGGGAGGGAGGGAGGGAGGGAGGGAGGGAGGGAGGGAGGGGGGATACCCAGTACAGGGAGGGAGGGAGGATACCCAGTACAGGGAGGGAGGGAGGGAGGATACCCAGTACAGGGAGGGAGGGAGGTATACACAGTACAGGGAGGGAGGGAGGGATACCCAGTACAGGGAGGGAGGGAGGGATACCCAGTACAGGGAGGGAGGGAGGGATACCCAGTACAAGGAGGAGGGAGGGATACCCAGTAAAGGGAGGGAAGGAGGGAGGGATACCCAGTACAGGGGGAGGGAGGGAGGGAGGGAGGGAGGGAGGGAGGGAGGGAGGGAGGGAGGGAGGGAGGAGGGAGGGAGGGAGGGAGGGAGGGAGGGAGGGAGGGATACCCAGTACAGGGAGGGAGGGATACCCAGTACAGGGAGCGAGGATACCCAGTACAGGGAGGGAGGGAGGGATACCCAGTACAGGGAGGGAGGGAGGGATACCCAGTACAGGGAGGGAGGGAGGGATACCCAGTACAGGGAGGGAGGGAGGATACCCAGTACAGGGAGGGAGGGAGGGATACCCAGTAGAGGAGGGAGGGATACCCAGTAAGGGGAGGGAGGGATACACAGTACAGGGAGGGAGGGAGGGATACCCAGTAAAGGGAGGGAGGGAGGGATACAGTACAGGGAGGGAGGGATACCCAGTACAGGGAGGGAGGGAGGGAGGGATACCCAGTACAGGGAGGGAGGAGGGATACCCAGTACAGGGAGGGAGGGAGGGATACCCAGTACAGGGAGGGAGGGAGGGGTACCCAGTACAGGGACGGAGGGAGGGAGGGATACCCAGTACAGGGAGGGAGGGAGGGATACCCAGTACAGGGAGGGAGGGAGGGAGGTATACCCAGTACAGGGAGGGAGGGAGGGAGGGATACCCAGTACAGGGAGGGAGGGAGGATACCCAGTACAGGGAGGGAGGGAGGGATACCCAGTACAGGGAGGGAGGGAGGGATACCCAGTACAGGGAGGGAGGGAGGGATACCCAGTACAGGGAGGGAGGGAGGGATACCCAGGACAGGGAGGGAGGGATACCCAGTACAGGGAGGGAGGGAGGGATACCCAGTACAGGGAGGGAGGGAGGGATACCCAGTACAGGGAGGGAGGGAGGGATACCCAGTACAGGGAGGAGGGATACCCAGTACAGGGAGGGAGGGAGGATACCCAGGACAGGGAGGGAGGAGGGATACCCAGTACAGGGAGGGGGAGGGATACCCAGTACAGGGAGGGAGGGAGGGATACCCAGTACAGGGAGGGAGGATACCCAGTACAGGGAGGGAGGAGGGATACCCAGTACAGGGAGGGAGGGAGGGATACCCAGTACAGGGAGGGGGAGGGATACCCAGTACAGGGAGGGAGGGATACCCAGTACAGGGAGGGAGGGAGGGAGGGATACCCAGTACAGGGAGGGAGGGAGGGATACCCAGTAAAGGGAGGGAGGGAGGGATACCCAGTACAGGGAGGGAGGGATACCCAGTACAGGGAGGAGGGATACCCAGTACAGGGAGGGAGGGAGGGATACCCAGTACAGGGGAGGGAGGGAGGGAGGGATACACAGTACAGGGAGGGAGGGAGGGATACCCAGTAAAGGGAGGGAGGGAGGGATACCCAGTACAGGGAAGGAGGGATACCCAGTACAGGGAGGGAGGAGGGATACCCAGTACAGGGAGGGGAGGGAGGGATACACAGTACAGGGGAGGGAGGGAGGGACCCAGTACAGGGGAGGGAGGGAGGGATACCCAGTACAGGGAGGGAGGGAGGGATACCCAGCACAGGGAGGGAGGGAGGGATACCCAGTACAGGGAGGGAGGGAGGGATACCCAGTACAGGGAGGGAGGAGTGACCCAGTACAGGGAGGGAGGGAGGGATACCCAGTACAGGGAGGGAGGGAGGGATACCCAGTACAGGGAGGGAGGGAGGGATACCGAGTAAAGGGAGGGAGGGAGGGATACCCAGTACAGGGAGGGAGGGATACCCAGTACAGGGAGGGAGGGATACCCAGTACAGGGAGGTTAGGGAGGGATACCCAGTACAGGGAGGGAGGGAGGGATACACAGTACAGGGAGGGAGGGAGGGATACCCAGTAAAGGGAGGGAGGGGATACCCAGTACAGGGAGGGAGGGATACCCAGTACAGGGAGGGAGGGAGGGACCCAGTACAGGGAGGGAGGGAGGGATACACAGTACAGGGAGGGAGGGAGGGATACCCAGTACAGGGAGGGAGGGAGGGATACCCAGTACAGGGAGGGAGGGAGGGAGGGAGGGAGGGAGGGAGGGAGGGAGGGAGGGAGGGGAGGGAGGGAGGGAGGAGGGAGGGAGGGAGGGAGGGAGGGAGGGAGGGAGGGGGATACCCAGTACAGGGAGGGGAGGGAGGGATACCCAGTACAGGGAGGGAGGGAGGGAGGGATACCCAGTACAGGGAGGGAGGGAGGTATACACAGTACAGGGAGGGAGGGAGGGATACCCAGTACAGGGAGGGAGGGAGGGATACCCAGTACAGGGAGGGAGGGAGGGATACCCAGTACAAGGAGGGAGGGAGGATACCCAGTAAAGGGAGGGAAGGAGGGAGGGATACCCAGTACAGGGGGAGGGAGGGAGGGAGGGAGGGAGGGAGGGAGGGAGGGAGGGAGGGAGGGAGGGAGGGAGGGAGGAGGGAGGGAGGGAGGGATACCCAGTACAGGGAGGGAGTGAGGGATACCCAGTACAGGGAGGGAGGGAGGGATACCCAGTACAGGGAGGGAGGGAGGATACCCAGTACAGGGAGGGAGGGAGGGAGGGATACCCAGTACAGGGAGGGAGGGAGGGGAGGGATACACAGTACAGGGAGGGAGGGAGGGATACCCAGTACAGGGAGGGAGGGAGGGATACCCAGTACAGGGAGGGAGGGAGGGATACCCAGTACAGGGAGGGAGGAGGGATACCCAGTACAGGGAGGGAGGGAGGGATACCCAGTACAGGGAGGGAGGAGGGATACCCAGTACAGGGAGGGAGGAGGGAGGGAGGGAGGGAGGGAGGGAGGGAGGGAGGGAGGGAGGGAGGGAGGGAGGGAGGGAGGGAGGAGGGAGGGAGGGAGGGAGGGATACCCAGTACACGGAGGGAGGGAGGAATACCCAGTACAGGGAGGGAGGGAGGGAGGGATACCCAGTACAGGGAGGGAGGGAGGGATACACAGTACAGGGAGGGAGGAGGGATACCCAGTAAAGGGAGAGAGCGTACCCAGTACAGGGAGGGAGGGGGATACCCAGTACAGGGAGGGAGGGAGGGATACCCAGTACAGGGAGGGAGGGAGGGATACACAGTACAGGGAGGGAGGGAGGGATACCCAGTACAGGGAGGGAGGGAGGGAGGGAGGGAGGGAGGGAGGGAGGGAGGGAGGGAGGGGAGGGAGGGAGGAGGGAGGGAGGGAGGGATACCCAGTACAGGGAGGAGGGAGGGATACCCAGTACAGGGAGGGAGGGAGGGATACCCAGTACAGGGAGGGAGGGAGGGATACCCAGTACAGGGAGGGAGGGAGGGATACACAGTACAGGGAGGGAGGGAGGGATACCCAGTAAAGGGAGGGAGGGAGGGATACCCAGTACAGGGAGGGAGGGATACCCAGTACAGGGAGGGAGGGAGGGATACCCAGTACAGGGAGGGAGGATACAGTAAAGGGAGGGAGGAGGGATACCCAGTACAGGGAGGGAGGGATACCCAGTACAGGGAGGGAGGGAGGGATACCCAGTACAGGGAGGAGGGAGGGATACACAGTACAGGCAGGGAGGAGGGATACCCAGTACAGGGAGGGAGGGAGGGAGGGAGGGAGGGAGGGAGGGAGGGAGGGATACCCAGTACAGGGAGGGAGTGAGGGATACCCAGTACAGGGAGGGAGGGAGGGATACCCAGTACAGGGAGGGAGGGATACCCAGTACAGGGAGGGAGGGAGGGATACACAGTACAGGGAGGGAGGGATACCCAGTAAAGGGATGGAGGGAGGGATACCCAGTACAGGGAGGAGGGATACCCAGTACAGGGAGGGAGGGAGGGATACCCAGTACAGGGAGGGAGGGAGGGATACACAGTACAGGGAGGGAGGGTGGGATACCCAGTAAAGGGAAGGAGGATACCCAGTACAGGGAGGGAGGGATACCCAGTACAGGGAGGGAGGGAGGGATACCCAGTACAGGGAGGGAGGGATACACAGTACAGGGGGAGGGAGGGATACCCAGTACAGGGAGGGAGGGAGGGAGGGAGGGAGGGAGGGAGGGAGGGAGGGAGGGAGGGAGGGAGGGAGGGAGGGAGGGAGGGAGGGAGGGAGGGAGGGAGGGAGGGAGGGAGGGAGGGAGGGAGGGATACCCAGTACAGGGAGGGAGTGAGGATACCCAGTACAGGGAGGGAGGGAGGGATACCCAGTACAGGGAGGGAGGGAGGGATACCCAGTACAGGGAGGGAGGGAGGATACCCAGTACAGGGAGGGAGGGTAGGGATACACAGTACAGGGAGGGAGGGAGGGATACCCAGTACAGGGAGGGAGGGAGGGATACCCAGTACAGGGAGCGAGGGAGGGATACCCAGTACAGGGAGCGGGGAGGGATACCCAGTACAGGGAGGGAGGGATACCCAGTACAGGGGAGGGAGGGAGGATACCCAGTACGGGGGGAGGGAGGGAGGGAGGGAGGGGGAGGGAGGGAGGGAGGGAGGGAGGGAGGGAGGGAGGGAGGGAGGGAGGGAGGGAGGGAGGGAGGGAGGGAGGGAGGGAGGGAGGGAGGGAGGGAGGGAGGGAGGGAGGGAGGGATACCCAGTACAGGGAGGGAGGGATACCCAGTACAGGGAGGGAGGGAGGGATACCCAGTACAGGGAGGGAGGAGGGAGGGATACCCAGTACAGGGAGGGAGGGAGGGATACCCAGTACAGGGAGGGAGGGAGGGATACCCAGTACAGGGAGGGAGGGAGGGAGGGAGGGAGGGAGGGAGGGAGGGAGGGAGGGAGGGAGGGAGGGATACCCAGTACAGGGAGGGAGGGAGGGATACACAGTACAGGGAGGGAGGGAGGGATACCCAGTACAGGGAGGGAGGGAGGGATACCCAGTACAGGGAGGGAGGATACCCAGTACAGGGAGGGAGGAGGGATACCCAGTACAGGGAGGGAGGGAGGGATACCCAGTACAGGGACGGAGGGAGGGATACCCAGTACAGGGAGGGAGGGAGGGAGGGAGGGGGGATACCCAGTACAGGGAGGGAGGAGGGAGGGAGGGATACCCAGTACAGGGAGGGAGGGATACACAGTACAGGGAGGGAGGGAGGGATACCCAGTAAAGGGAGGAGGGAGGGATACCCAGTACAGGGAGGGAGGGAGGACCCAGTACAGGGAGGGAGGGAGGGATACCCAGTACAGGGAGGGAGGGAGGGATACACAGTACAGGGAGGGATGGATGGATACCCAGTACAGGGGGAGGGAGGGATACCCAGTACAGGGACGGAGGGAGGGATACCCAGTACAGGGGGAGGGGGAGGGAGGGAGGGAGGGAGGGAGGGAGGGAGGGATACCCAGAGGGAGGGAGGGATACCCAGGAGGGAGGGAGGGAGGGAGGGAGGGAGTGAGGGAGGGATACCCAGTACAGGGAGGGAGGGAGGGATACCCAGTACAGGGAGGGAGGGAGGGATACCCAGTAAAGGGAGGAGCGATACCCAGTACAGGGAGGGAGGGATACCCAGTACAGGGAGGGAGGGAGGGATACCCAGTACAGGGAGGGAGGGAGGGAGGGAGGGAGGGAGGAGGGAGGAGGGAGGGAGTACAGGGAGGGAGGGAGGGAGGGAGGGAGGGAGGGAGGGAGGGAGGGAGGGAGGGAGGGAGGGAGGGGGAGGGATACCCAGTACAGGGAGGGAGTGAGGGATACCCAGTACAGGGAGGGAGGGAGGGATACCCAGTACAGGGAGGGAGGGAGGGATACCCAGTACAGGGAGGGAGGGAGGATACCCAGTAGAGGAAGGGAGGGAGGGAGGGATACCCAGTACAGGGAGGGAGTGGGGATACCCAGTACAGGGAGGGAGGGAGGGGCACTCCAGTACAGGGAAGGAGGGAGGGAGGGATACCCAGTACAGGGAGGGAGGGAGGGATACCCAGTACAGGGAGGGAGGGAGGGAGGGAGGGAGGGAGGGAGGGAGGGAGGGAGGGAGGGAGGGAGGGAGGGAGGGAGGGAGGGAGGGAGGGAGGGAGGGAGGGACAGGGAGGGAGGGAGGGATACCCAGTACAGGGAGGGAGGGAGGGATACCCAGTACAGGGAGGGAGGGAGGGATACCCAGTACAGGGAGGGAGGGAGGGATACCCAGTACAGGGAGGGAGGGATACCCAGTACAGGGAGGGAGGGAGGGATACCCAGTACAGGGAGGAGGGAGGGATACCCAGTACAGGGAGGGAGGGAGGGATACACAGTACAGGGAGGGAGGGAGGGATACCCAGTAAAGGGAGGGAGGGAGGGATACCCAGTACAGGGAGGGAGGGATACCCAGTACAGGGAGGGAGGAGGGAGGGAGGGAGGGAGGGAGGGAGGGAGGGAGGGAGGGAGGGAGGGAGGGAGGGAGGGAGGGAGGGAGGGAGGGAGGGAGGGAGGGATACACAGTACAGGGAGGGAGTGAGGATACCCAGTACAGGGAGGGGTGATGGATACCCAGTACAGGGAGGGAGGGAGGGATACCCAGTACAGGGAGGGAGGGAGGGATACCCAGTACAGGGAGGGAGGGAGGGATACACAGTACAGGGAGGGAGGGAGGGAGGGAGGGAGTGAGGGATACCCAGTACAGGGAGGAGGGAGGGATACACAGTACAGGGAGGGAGGGAGGGATACCCAGTACAGGGAGGGAGTGAGGGATACCCAGTACAGGGAGGGAGGGAGGGATACCCAGTACAGGGAGGGAGGGAGGGATACCCAGTACAGGGAGGGAGGGAGGGAGGGATACCCAGTACAGGTAGGGAGGGAGGGATACCCAGTACAGGGAGGGAGGGAGGGATACCCAGTACAGGGAGGGAGGGAGGGATACACAGTACAGGGAGGGAGGGAGGGAGGGAGGGATACCCAGTACAGGGAGGGAGGGAGGCAGGGAGGGATACCCAGTACAGGGAGGGAGGGAGGGAGGGAGGGAGGGAGGGAGGGAGGGAGGGAGGGAGGGAGGGAGGGAGGGAGGGAGGGAGGGAGGGAGGGAGGGAGGGAGGGAGGGAGGGGAGGGAGGGAGGGAGGGAGGGAGGGATACACAGTACAGGGAGGGAGGGAGGGAGGGATACCCAGTACAGGGAGGGAGTGAGGGATACCCAGTACAGGGATGGAGGGAGGGAGGGATACCCAGTACAGGGATGGAGGGAGGGATACCCAGTACAGGGAGGGAGGGAGGTAGGGATACCCAGTACAGGGAGGGAGGAGGGATACACAGTATAGGGAGGGAGTGAGGGATACCCAGTACAGGGGAGGGAGGGAGGGAGGGATACCCAGTACAGGGAGGGAGGGAGGGATACCCAGTACAGGGAGGGAGGGAGGGATACCCAGTACAGGGAGGGAGGATACAGAGTACAGGGAGGGAGGGAGGGATACCCAGTACAGGGAGGGAGGGAGGGATACCCAGTAAAGGGAGGGAGGGAGGGATACCCAGTACAGGGAGGGAGGGATACCCAGTACAGGGAGGGAGGGAGGGATACCCAGTACAGGGAGGGAGGGAGGGATACCCAGTACAGGGAGGGAGGGAGGGATACCCAGTACAGGGAGGGAGGGAGGGATACACAGTACAGGGAGGGGAGGGAGGGATACCCAGTAAAGGGAGGGAGGGATACCCAGTACAGGGAGGGAGGGATACCCAGTACAGGGAGGGAGGGAGGGAGGGAGGGAGGGAGGGAGGGAGGGAGGGAGGGAGGGAGGGAGGGAGGGAGGGAGGGAGGGAGGGAGGGAGGGAGGGAGGGATACACAGTACAGGGAGGGAGTGAGGATACCCAGTACAGGGACGGAGTGAGGATACCCAGTACAGGGAGGGAGGGAGGGATACCCAGTACAGGGAGGGAGGGAGGGATACCCAGTACAGGGAGGGAGGGAGGGATACACAGTACAGGGAGGGAGGGAGGGAGGGATACCCAGTACAGGGAGGGAGGGAGGGATACACAGTACAGGGAGGGAGGGAGGGATACCCAGTACAGGGAGGGAGTGAGGGATACCCAGTACAGGGAGGGAGGGAGGGAGGGATACCCAGTACAGGGAGGGAGGGAGGAGGGAGGGATACCCAGTACAGGGAGGGAGGGAGGGAGGGATACCCAGTACAGGGAGGGAGGGAGGGATACCCAGTACAGGGAGGGAGGGAGGGAGAGATACCCAGTACAGGGAGGGATACCCAGTACAGGGAGGGAGGGAGGGATACCCAGTACAGGGAGGGAGGGGAGGGAGGGATACAGAGTACAGGGAGGGAGGGAGGGATACCCAGTACAGGGAGGGAGGGAGGGATACCCAGTACAGGGAGGGAGGGAGGGATACCCAGTAAAGGGAGGGAAGAGGGAGGGAGGGAGGGAGGGGAGGGAGGGAGGGAGGGAGGGAGGGAGGGGAGGGAGGGGAGGGGGGAGGGAGGGAGGGAGGGAGGGAGGGAGGGAGGGAGGGAGGGAGGGAGGGAGGGAGGGAGGGGAGGGAGGAGGGAGGGAGGGATACCAAGTACAGGGACGGACGGACAGACGGACGGACGGACGGACGGACGGACGGGCGGACGGGCGGACGGAGAGATAGACAGAGTATTAGACAGAGTATTAGACAGAGGTAGACAGAGGGGTAGACAGAGTATTAGACATAGTATTAGACAGAGTATTAGACAGAGTATTAGACAGAGGGGTAGACAGAGGGGTAGACAGAGTATTAGACAGAGTATTAGACAGAGTGTAGTGATATGATTAATAGATTTTATGAGCCTTTCCCTCTGCCAATGATTTCTCACTTGTGGCTGGGTACAGGAGGAAGAGGGTTGGGTACAGGGGGAAGAGGGTTGGGTACAGGGGAAGAGGGCTGGGTACAGGGGAAGAGGGCTGGGTACAGGGGAAGAGGGCTGGGTACAGGGGAAGAGGGTTGGGTACAGGGGAAGAGGGTTGGGTACAGGGAAGAGGGTTGGGTACAGGGGAAGAGGGTTGGGTACAGGGGGTAGAGGGTTGGGTACAGGGGGAAGAGGGCTGGGTATAGGGGAAGAGGGCTGGGTACAGGGGAAGAGGGTTGGGTACAGGGGAAGAGGGTTGGGTACAGGGGAAGAGGGTTGGGTACAGGGGGAAGAGGGCTGGGTACAGGGGGAAGAGGGTTGGGTACAGGGGAAGAGGGTTGGGTACAGGGGGGAAGAGGGTTGGGTACAGGGGAAGAGGGCTGGGTACAGGGGAAGAGGGCTGGGTACAGGGGGAAGAGGGTTGGGTACAGGGGAAGAGGGCTGGGTACAGGGGAAGAGGGTTGGGTACAGGGGAAGAGGGCTGGGTACAGGGGAAGATGGATGGGTACAGGGGAAGAGGAATGGGGCAGTGCGAACTCTTCAATTGAATTAAGAGGCACCGGCCAGAGCAGGGGACAACAACTTAATTTTGGGGTGAGTGGCTGTTATGACCTGCTGGGAGGTCCTGTTTATTTGAAACAAAAACAATCTAAACCAGTCACAGTGTAATAATGTCCACCTTGCTCTGGTCCTGGAATTCAATTTATTCAATTAGGTTGTATTGGTCGCATGCGGTACCATCTAACAATACACAACAGTGGTCTGCGTGTGAGAGCTTGAGAGATGCAGTCTGCGTGTGAGAACTTGAGAGTTGCAGTCTGCGTGTGAGAACTTGAGAGTTGCAGTCTGCGTGTGAGAACTTGAATGGATAAATGTGAAACATCATTCTGAAACCAAGTCATTGTACAATAGATAGCTATTCTAAATTAAAATGTTTTGTTAACTGTTTTGATTGCCATGTAACCTACACAACACTACAATAGACTACACTACACTACACTACATCACACTACACTGCATCACACTACACTAAACCACACTACACTACATTACACTACATCACACTACACTACACCACACTACATCACACTACACTAAACCACACTACACTACACTACATTACACTACACAACACTACAATAGACTACACTACACTACACTACATCACACTACACTAAACCACACTACACTACACTACATTACACTACATCACACTACACTACACTACACTACACTACACCACACTACATCACACTACACTACACTACATCACACTACACTACACTACACTACACTGCATCACACTACACTACACTACATCACACTACACTACACCAACTACACTACACTACATTACACTAAATCACACTACACTACACTACACTACACTACATCACACTACACTACACTACACTACATAACACTACACTACACTACATCACACTACACTACACTACACTACATCACACTACACTACACTACACTACACTACATCACACTACACTACATCACACTACACTACACCACACTACACTACACTACATTACACTACATCACACTGCACTACACTACACACCACTACATCACACTACACTACACTACACTACACTACATCACACTACACTACACTACACTACACTACACTACACTACACTATACTGCCCTACACTACACTACACTACACTACATCACACTACACTACACTACATCATAGTACACTACATCACACTACACTACACCACACTACACTACATCACACTACACTACACTACATCACACTACACTACACTACATCACACTACACTACACTACATCATACTACACTACACTACACTACACTACACTACACTACACTACACTACACTACACTACACTACACAACCCTACCTCATAATACACTACACTACACTACATCATACTACAAAAAACTACACTACGTCATACTACACTACACTACACTAGACTACTCTACACTACACTACCCTACACTACATCACACTACATCATACTACACTACACTACACAACAATACATCATACTAAACTACACTACACTAAACTACACTGCACTACATCATACTACACTACCCTACACTACACTACCCTACACTAAATCACACTAGACTACATCATACTACACTACACTACACTACCCTACACTACATTGCACTACACTACACTACATCATACTACACTGCACTACACTACCCTACACTACATTGCACTACACTACACTACATCATACTACACTGCACTACATCATACTACACTACACTACACCATACTACCATACACTACACTACACTACATCACACTACACGACACGACACTACCCTAAGTCATACTACACTACACTACCCTACACTACCCTACACTACACTACAGCACACCACATGACACTACACTACACTACACCACACCACACTACATCATACTACACTACCCTACCCTACACTACACTATTACACTATCCTACACTACCCTACCCTACACTACACTAGATCATACTACACCACACTACACTACACCACATCAAACTGCACCACACTACACAATACTACACTACACTACATCATAATACACTACACTACATCACACCATACTACACTATACCTACCACTACCATACTACACCACACTACACTACATCAAGCTACACTACACAACACTACATCAAACTACACTACAGTACACTACACTACATCATACTACACTACACTGCAATACACTACACTACATCATACTACACTTCCCTACCCTACACTATTACACTATCCTAGATTATTACACTATCCTACACGATACTACATCATACTACATCAAACTACACTACACTGCACCACATCAAACTGCACCACACTACACAATACTACACTGCACTACATCATACTACAGTACACCACACCATACTACACTACAACATACACTACACTACCCTACCCTACACTGCACTATTACACTATCCTACACTACATAATACTACACCATACTACACTACACCATACTACACTACACCATACTACACTACACTACCCTACCCTACACTACGCTACACTATACCATACTACACCACATTATACTACACTACACTACCCTACACTACACTACACTACACTACATCAAACTACACTACACCACACCACACTACACTACACCACACTACACTATACTACATCATACAACACTACACCACACAACACTACATCATACTACACTACACTACACTACCCTACACTACACTATTACACTATCCTAGACTATTACACTATCCTACACAACACTACATCATACTACACTACAACACCACTACATCATACTACACTACCCTACTCTATACAATTACACTATCCTAGACTATTACACTATCCTACACCACACTACACTATACTACATCATACAACACTACACCACACAACACTACATCATACTACACCACACAACACTACACTACACTACACTACATCATACTACACTATGGCATACTACACTACACGACACTACACTACGCCATACTACACCACACAACACTATACTACACTACACTACATCATACTACACTACACTACATCATACTACACTACACTACACTACATCATACTAAACTACACTACATCATACTACACTGCACTATATCAGACTACACTACTCTAAACTACATCATACTACACTACACTGCATCATAGTACACTACATCATACTAAACTACACTACATCATTCTACACTACATCATACTACACTGTATCACACTACACTACATCACACTACATCACACTACACTACACTACATTACCCTACATCACACTACATCACACTACACTACACTACATTAAACTACACTACACTACCCTACATCATACTACACTACACTACACTACATCAGACTACACTACACTAAATTATCGACACTACATCAGACTACACTACACTACACCATACTACACTACACTATGTCATACTACACTACACTACACTGCACTACATCATACTACACTACACTACATCATACTACACTACACTATGTCATACTACACTGCACTACATCATACTACACTACACTACATTATACTACCCTACACTACACCATACTACCATACACTTCACTACCCTACATCATACTATATACTACACTACATCATACTACACTACACAACACTACATCATACTACACTACACTACATCATACTACACTACACTACACTATATCACACTACACTACCATACATCATACTATACTACACCACACTACACTACACTACAATACATCATACTACACTACACCACACTACACTACCCTACATCATACTACCATACACTACATCATACTACACTACACTACACTGCACTGCACTACATCATACTACACTACACTACAGCATACTACACTACACTACACTACACTGCACTACATCATACTACACTACACTACACTACACTACATCATACTACACTACACTACACTACATCATACTACACTACATCACACCACCCTACACTACACTACATCACACTACACTACATCATACTACACTACACCACACCACACTACATCACACTACACTACATCATACTACACTACATCATACTACACTACACCACACTACATCACACTACACCACATCATACTACACTACACCACACCACACTACATCACACTACACTACATCATACTACACTAC
>NC_056454.1:50744860-50747360 GCF_018296145.1 Oncorhynchus tshawytscha
CATCCCATTATACTATGACCATTATACTACGACCGTCCACTCAGTCACCCTGTCACTCAGTCACTCAGTCACCCTGTCACTCAGTCACCATGTCACTCAGTCACCCTCTCTATCCCCTCCCTCTCTCGCCTCTCCTCTCATCCCTCTCTCCTTCCTCTCTCTCCCTCCCTCTCTCTCTCTCTCCTCTCCATCCCTATCTCCTCTCCCTCCCTCTCTCCTCTATCCCTCTCCCTCTCTCCTCTCCATCCCTCTTTCTCTCTCTCTCTCCTCTCCCACCCCTCCCTCCTCTCCATCCCTCCCTCCTCTCTATCCCCTCCCTCTCTCCTCTCCGTCCCTCTCTCCTCTCTATCCTCTCTCTCTCCTCTCCATCCCTCTCTCTCTCTCTCTGTGTCTCTCTCTCTCTCTCTGTCTCTCTCTCTCTCTCTCTCTCTCTCTCTGTCTCTCTCTCTGTCTCTCTCTCTGTCTCTATCTATCTCTATCTCTGTCTCTCTCTCTGTCTCTCTTTCTCTCTCTCTCTCTCTCTCTCTCTCTCTCTGGGTCTCTGTCTCTGTCTCTCTCTCTGTCTCTCTCAATTCAATTCAATTCAAGGGCTTTATTGGCATGGGAAACAGGTGTTAACATTGCCAAAGCAAGTGAAGGTAGACAACATCTCTCTCTCTCTCTCTCTCTCTCTCTCTCTTTCTCTGAGAAATGGAGTTTGCCCAATTCCGATCTCTTTATTGGAGTTGAAGAAGGAGAGAAACCAATAAAAAAACACGTTTGTTCACATCACTGCCGATGCAAATCCACAATCTCAATTCAAAAGTCGATCTCAATGCTTTAATTCTAAATGTCAGAATAAATCCAGTCAGATAAACAATAACAACATTCAATCACGTAATTAACCGTTCTGAAGGATAACTCTCAATAGCATGCTTGGACTAGAGCATCTTCTCCTATTAAAAATCTAACAGGGTCCAGACCACTTGATTTATTCCTGTTTGGTGAAATGGCATCAGCCACCTTTACATGGTGTGTGTTTCTACGTGTTATCTGGGAAGGGGCGACCTATCATGTCCCAGTGCAGCCCAGACCAGAGAGAGAGGCCATGTCCCAGTACAGCCCAGACCAGAGAGAGGCCATGTCCCAGTGCAGCCCAGACCAGAGAGAGAGGCCATGTTCCAGTGCAGCCCAGACCAGAGAGAGAGGCCATGTCCCAGTGCAGCCCAGACCAGAGAGAGGCCATGTCCCAGTGCAGCCCAGACCAGAGAGAGGCCATGTCCCAGTGCAGCCCAGACCAGAGAGAGAGGCCATGTTCCAGTGCAGCCCAGACCAGAGAGAGAGGCCATGTTCCAGTGCAGCCCAGACCAGAGAGAGAGGCCATGTCCCAGTGCAGCCCAGACCAGAGAGAGAGGCCATGTCCCAGTGCAGCCCAGACCAGAGAGAGAGGCCATGTCCCAGTGCAGCCCAGACCAGAGAGAGAGGCCATGTTCCAGTGCAGCCCAGACCAGAGAGAGGCCATGTCCCAGTGCAGCCCAGACCAGAGAGAGAGGCCATGTCCCAGTGCAGCCCAGACCAGAGAGAGAGGCCATGTCCCAGTGCAGCCCAGACCAGAGAGGCCATGTTCCAGTGCAGCCCAGACCAGAGAGAGGCCATGTTCCAGTGCAGCCCAGACCAGAGAGAGGCCATGTCCCAGTGCAGCCCAGACCAGAGAGAGGCCATGTCCCAGTGCAGCCCAGACCAGAGAGAGGCCATGTCCCAGTGCAGCCCAGACCAGAGAGAGAGGCCATGTCCCAGTGCAGCCCAGACCAGAGAGAGAGGCCATGTTCCAGACCAGAGAGAGGCCATGTTCCAGTGCAGCCCAGACCAGAGAGAGAGGCCATGTCCCAGTGCAGCCCAGACCAGAGAGAGAGGCCATGTTCCAGTGCAGCCCAGACCAGAGAGAGGCCATGTTCCAGTGCAGCCCAGACCAGAGAGAGGCCATGTCCCAGACCAGAGAGAGAGGCCATGTCCCAGTGCAGCCCAGACCAGAGAGAGGCCATGTTCCAGTGCAGCCCAGACCAGAGAGAGAGGCCATGTTCCAGTGCAGCCCAGACCAGAGAGAGAGGCCATGTCCCAGTGCAGCCCAGACCAGAGAGAGGCCATGTCCCAGTGCAGCCCAGACCAGAGAGAGAGGCCATGTCCCAGTGCAGCCCAGACCAGAGAGAGAGGCCATGTCCCAGTGCAGCCCAGACCAGAGAGAGGCCATGTCCCAGTGCAGCCCAGACCAGAGAGAGAGGCCATGTCCCAGTGCAGCCCAGACCAGAGAGAGAGGCCATGTCCCAGTGCAGCCCAGACCAGAGAGAGAGGCCATGTTCCAGTGCAGCCCAGACCAGAGAGAGAGGCCATGTCCCAGTGCAGCCCAGACCAGAGAGAGAGGCCATGTTCCAGTGCAGCCCAGACCAGAGAGAGGCCATGTCCCAGTGCAGCCCAGACCAGAGAGAGAGGCCATGTTCCAAATTGCATCATATACATCTACATA
>NC_056454.1:50752360-50782360 GCF_018296145.1 Oncorhynchus tshawytscha
ATTCCCCCATCTGACTGACTGGCTGACTGACTGTATTCCCCCATCTGACTGACTGGCTGACTGACTGTATTCCCCATCTGACTGACTGGCTGACTGACTGTATTCCCCCATCTGACTGAAAGGCTGACTGACTGTATTCCCCATCTGACTGACTGGCTGACTGACTGTATTCCCCATCTGACTGACTGGCTGACTGACTGTATTCCCCCATCTGACTGACTGGCTGACTGACTGTATTCCCCATCTGACTGACTAGCTGACTGACTGTATTCCCCATCTGACTGACTGACTGACTGTATTCCCCCATCTGACTGACTGGCTGACTGACTGTATTCCCCCTTCTGACTGACTGACTGACTGCTCCACCAGGCCCTGTCTGTCTTCTGATGGTACCTGCTCCACCAGGCCCTATCTGTCTTCTGATGGGACCTGCTCCACCAGGCCCTGTCTGTCTTCTGATGGGACCTGCTCCACCAGGCCCTGTCTGTCTTCTGATGGGACCTGCTCCACCAGGCCCTGTCTGTCTTCTGATGGGACCTGCTCCACCAGGCCCTGTCTGTCATCTGATGGGACCTGCTCCACCAGGTAGCTTCATATCGCTACTGGTTTTGGTGACGGTCCTGTACAGAGAAGAAGAAAGGTTGCATCACCCATTTCCCTGTGTAGGCGTAGTGCACTATGTAGGGAATAGGACTCTGTTCTAAAGTAGTGAACTATATAGGGAATAGGGTTCTGGTCTAAAGGAGTGCACTATATAGGGAATAGGACTCTGGTCTAAAGTAGTGCACTATATAGGGAATAGGGTTCTGGTCTAAGGAGTGCACTATATAGGGAATAGGTCTCTGGTCTAAAGTAGTGCACTATATAGGGAATAGGACTCTGTTCTAAAGTAGTGAACTATATAGGGAATAGGGTTCTGGTCTAAAGGAGTGCACTATATAGGGAATAGGGCCCTGGTCTAATGTAGTGCACTATATGGGCCCTGGTCTAAAGTAGTGCACTATATAGGGAACAGGGCCCTGGTCTAAAGTTGTGCACATATAGGGAAAAGGGCTCTGGTCTAAAGTAGTGTACTATATAGGGAAAAGGGCTCTGGACTAAAGTAGTGTACTACATAAGGAATAGGGTATCATATGGGAGACAACCAAGGTAAACGGAGGAGTCTGAGACAACCAGGAGGAGCCGATGTGTCTGGCTCTTCCCTTCTGGTTGACTTATTTCTCATTCCCTCTCCTTTGCTCGGCATGCCGTGAAATGGTTTTTCTGTAGGCCATTACCCAGAGAGGAGGCTGGGCAGCAGGCTGGGTTTGGGGCCCTAGCTGTCGTGTCCCTCTCCTCGCTCTCTCTAGTCTACTATCAGTGAGTGGGTTAATACAAGCAGTAGCAGGAGACCACCATGTTACGCTTCACATCCCACCGTGAGAGAGAGGGGATGGAGGAAGGGAGAGAGGAAGAGAGGGGATGGAGAGAGAGGAAGAGAGGGGATGGAGAGAGAGAGAGAGAAAGAGAGGAAGAGAGGGGATGGAGAGAGAGAGAGAGAGAGAGAGAGAGAAAGAGAGGGGATGGCGAGAGAGAGAGAGAGAGAGAGGGGATGGAAGGAGAGAGAGAGAGAGAGGGAGACTGACTATGTGCAGACTCAGTGAGCATAGCCTTGCTATTGAGAAAGGCCGCCGTAGGCAGACATGGCTCTCAAGAGACGACAGGCTATGTGCTCACTGCCCACAAAATGAGGTGGAAACTGCCATACTGATATCACAACCTTCTGGGATGATACATTCCATACTGATATCACAACATCTATTGACCTTCCATACTGATATCACAACATCTATTGACCTTCCATACTGATATCACAACATCTATTGACCTTCCATACTGATATCACAACATCTATTGACCTTCCATACTGATATCACAACATCTATTGACCTTCCATACTGATATCACAACATCTATTGACCTTCCCTAATATCTATCTATATCACTTAAGGTTATTGGTTAAAAGTTTTGTGACTTCTTAATAGTTTGACAGTCAAAGATTGAATGACTCACTACTGTAATATCTAATGCAAAATAAACACATGAAGGCATAACTGACTGTGTGAATTCAACAGTCATTTGTATTGGTGGTGACCAACATTTCAGGTTTCACATTACACTCGCCCAGTACGCACACACCGCAGGTCCCCCCGTGCCCCCCAGACATGCCTGTGCTGTGTTGGGGCATCTGCAGTGAAAGGTTCTCCCGTGATTAATGTAAGTTAGACCTTATTAAATTTAACACGTAGAGTTTCAACCTCACGCGTCTACACGACTACCACAAACACTCGATAATTCCCAGACCGGTTGCTGTACACGCACACAAACACACACACACGTGCACACACGCATGCACACACACGCACGCACACACACAGACACACACTGTCGGGGGTCGACGGTCAGATAGAGTTTTTTTCATTTATTTTCTTCATGCTCTAATGAACACGGGGCTAATTTCAGCGTTGAGGAGGAAACTTGTGTGGAGCAACTAAAATGCCCAGGGTAGAAAGGATGAACCAGTGGACCCTCTCTATAGCAACTCAAATGCCCCTGGTAGAAAGGATGAACCAGTGGACCCTCTCTATAGCAACTCAAATGCCCCGGGTAGAAAAGAAGAACCAGTGGACCCGCTCTATAGCAACTCAAATGCCCCGGGTAGAAAGGAAGAACCAGTGGACCCTCTCTAATGCCCCGGGTAGTAAGGAAGAACCAGTGGACCCTCTCTAATGCCCCGGGTAGAAAGGAAGAACCAGTGGACCCTCTCTAAAGCCCCGGGTAGAAAGGAAGAACCAGTGGACCCTCTCTATAGCAACTCAAATGCCCCTGGTAGAAACGAAGAACCAGTGGACCCTCTCTATAGCAACTCAAATGCCCCGGGTAGAAAGGAAGAACCAGTGGACCCTCTCTATAGCAACTCAAATGCCCCGGGTAGAAAGGAAGAACCAGTGGACCCGCTCTATAGCAACTCAAATGCCCCAGGTAGAAAGGAAGAACCAGTGGACCCTCTCTAATGCCCCAGGTAGAAAGGAAGAACCAGTGGACCCTCTCTAATGCCCCGGGTAGAAAGGAAGAACCAGTGGACCCTCTCTAATGCCCCAGGTAGAAAGGAAGAACCAGTGGACCCTCTCCATAGCAACTCAAATGCCTCGCCCACCTAAGGATCCGTCTTTTCCATTCCATCTATTTCCTGTGTTTAAGAGGGGAAAATACACTTGTCATTGAAACTTCGCTGGATTGGTTTGCTTTCATTTGGCTCCTGTCACTCTGTCATACTATTTATACCCTTAACACTCTTCATACTCTTCATACCCTTCATACCCTTCACACTCCTCATACTCTTCATACCCTTCATACTCTTCATACCCTTCATACCCTTCATACCCATTCATACCCTTCATACCCTTCATACCCTTCCCTCTTGCTTGTGCCTGTAGTTTTCCCCCCCGTTAATGCAGAAATGTTTTTTAAAGACCTGTCAAACACACAACCTGATAATGGCTAAAATGGGCTTTCCGTTGCACCTACTAGAACTATACGGACATAGGCAAGCATAGTGGTTAGAGTGTAGGGGCGGGAGGTAGCCTAGTGGTTAGAGTGTAGGGGCGGCAGGGTAGCCTAGTGGTTAGAGGGGAGGCAGGTAGTCTAGTGGTTAGAGTGTAGGGCGGCAGGTAACCTAGTGGTTAGAGTGTAGGGGCGGGAGGTAGCCTAGTTGTTAGAGTGTAGGGGCGGCAGGTAACCTAGTGGTTAGAGGGGAGGCAGGTAGTCTAGTGGTTAGAGTGTAGGGGCGGCAGGTAACCTAGTGGTTAGAGTGTAGGGGCGGGAGGTAGCATAGTGGTTAGAGTGTAGGGGCGGGAGGTAGCCTAGTGGTTAGAGTGTAGGGGAGGCAGGTAACCTAGTGGTTAGAGTGTAGGGGAGGCAGGTAGCCTAGTGGTTAGAGTGTAGGGGCGGCAGGTAGCCTAGTGGTTAGAGGGGAGGCAGGTAGCCTAGTGGTTAGAGTGTAGAGGAGGCAGGTAACCTAGTGGTTGGAGTGTAGGGGCGGCAGGTAACATAGTGGTTAGAGTGTAGGGGGGAGGAAGGTAACCTAGTGGTTAGAGTGTAGGGGCGGCAGGTAACCTAGTGGTTAGAGTGGAGGGGAGGCAGGTAGTCTAGTGGTTAGAGTGTAGGGGAGGCAGGTAACCTAGTGGTTAGAGGGGAGGCAGGTAGTCTAGTGGTCAGAGTGTAGGGACGGCAGGTAACCTAGTGGTTCGAGTGTAGGGGCGGTAGATAGCATAGTGGTTAGAGTGTAGGGGAGGCAGGTAACATAGTGGTTAGAGTGTAGAGGAGGCAGGTAACCTAGTGGTTGGAGTGTAGGGGCGGGTGGTAGCCTAGTGGTTAGAGTGTAGGGGAGGCAGGTAACCTAGTGGTTAGAGTGTAGGGGCGGGTGGTAGCCTAGTGGTTAGAGTGTAGGGGAGGCAGGTTAGCTAGTGGTTAGAGGGGAGGGGAGGCAGGTAGCCTAGTGGTTAGAGGGGAGGGGAGGCAGGTAGTCTAGTGGTTAGAGGGGAGGGAGGCAGGTAGTCTAGTGGTTAGAGTGTAGGGAGGCAGGTAACCTAGTGGTTAGAGTGTAGGGGAGGCAGGTAACCTAGTGGTTAGAGGGGAGGCAGTTTAATACAGTTTAAATATTTACAAATTAGATGTGCTGAACTAAAAACAACTTCTGAAAATGAAAACTGATATTATGTTGATTTGTTAATCTGCTATTGACACACGTGTTGAATAATGCAACAGAACATAGCAACAGTAATTAATGAGGCAGTCTAGACAGCACAGGTGAGTGCAGGTAGATTCAGACACTGTGCCAGGTTTCCTCCAGACGTAACGCTTGGCATTCAGGCCAAAGAGTTCAATCTCACCTTAAAATCTTGTTTCTCATGGTCTGAGAGTCTTAGTCTTACTTTTGGCAAACTCCAAGTGGTCTGTCATGTGCCTTTTACTGAGGAGTGGCTTCCGTCTGGCCATTCAAGCATAAAGGCCTTATTGGTGGAGTGCTGCAGAGAACCTCTGGAAGGTTCTCCCATCTCCACAGAGGAACTCTGGAGCTCTGTCAGAGTGACAGTCGGGTTCTTGGTCACCTCCCTGACCAAGGCCCTTCTTCCCGATTGCTCAGTTTTGCCGGTCTGCCAGCTCTAGGAAGAGTCTTGGTGGTTCCAAAATTCTTCCATTTAAGAATGATGGAGGCCACTGTGTTCTTGGGGACCTTCAATGATGCAGAAATGTTTTGGTACCCTTCCCCAGATCTGTGTTTGTCTGCCTGTGTGTTTGTCTGCCTGTGTGTTTGTCTGCCTGTGTGTTTGTCTGCCTGTGTGTTTGTCTGCCTGTGTGTTTGTCTGCCTGTGTGTTTGTCTGCCTGTGTGTTTGTCTGCCTGTGTGTTTGTCTGCCTGTGTGTTTGTCTGCCTGTGTGTTTGTCTGCCTGTGTGTGCGCTCTATCTTCAAACATGTATTTCTTTGTGTTAACTCAACTTCTAGTCTGGTCCACAGTAAACATCCTAATCTATTCTGGTCCAAAGTAAACCTCCTAATCTATTCTGGTCCAAAGTAAACCTCCTAATCTATTCTGGTCCACAGTAAACATCCTAATCTATTCTGGTCCAAAGTAAACCTCCTAATCTATTCTGGTCCAAAGTAAACCTCCTAATCTAGTCTGGTCCAAAGTAAACCTCCTAATCTATTCTGGTCCAAAGTAAACCTCCTAATCTATTCTGGTCCACAGTAAACATCCTAATCTATTCTGGTCCAAAGTAAACCTCCTGATCTATTCTGGTCCACAGTAAACATCCTAATCTAATCTGGTCCACAGTAAACCTCCTGATCTAATCTGGTCCACAGTAAACATCCTAATCTAATCTGGTCCACAGTAAACCTCCTAATCTAATCTGGTCCACAGTAAACATCCTAATCTAATCTGGTCCACAGTAAACCTCCTGATCTAATCGAGTCTGCTCTAATCTAATCTGGTCCACAGTAAACCTCCTAATCTAATCGAGTCTGCTCTAATCTAATCTGGTCCACAGTAAACCTCCTAATCTTATCTGATCCACAGTAACCCTCCTGATCTAATCTAGTCTGATCTAATCTAATCTGATCCACAGTAACCCTCCTGATCTAATCTAGTCTGCTCTAATCTGATCCACAGTAACCTCCTGATCTAATCTAGTCTGCTCTAATGTAATCTGTACCACAGTAAACCTATTAATCTAATCTAGTCTGCTCTAATCTTGTCTGGTCCACAGTAAACCTCCCGATCTAATCTAGTCTGCTCTAATCTAATCTGGTCCACAGTAAACCTCCTAATGTAATCTAGTCTGCTCTAATAGAATCTGGTCCACAGTAAACCTCCTAATCTAATCTGATCCACAGTAAACCTCCTAATCTAATCTAGTCTGCTCTAATCTAGTCTGGTCCACAGTAAACCTAATCTATTCTGATCCACAGTAAACCTCCTAATCTAATCTGCTCTAATCTAATCTGGTCCACAGTAAACCTCCTAATCTAGTCTGCTCTAATCTACTCTGATCCACAGTAAACCTCCTAATCTAATCTGATCTACAGTTAACCTCATAATCTAATTTTGTCTGATCTAATCTACACTGATCCACAGTAAACCTCATAACCTAATCTGATCCACAGTGAACATCATAATATAAACTAGTCTGATCTAATCTGATCCACAGTGAACCTCATAATATAATCTAGTCTGATCTAATCTGATCCACAGTGAACCTCATAATATAATCTAGTCTGATCTAATCTGATCCACAGTGAACCTCATAATACAATCTAGTCTGATTTTATATAATCTGATCCAAAGTGAATCTCATAATCTAATTTTGTCTGAACTAATCTAAACTGATCCACAGTAAACCTAAATCTAATCTATTGAATATAGTCTGATCCACATTAAACCTCCTTATCTAATCTGATCCACATAAATGAGGCCACAGCACACACACACACACACACACACACATTGAACACACCGTCTCTTGTGTTTATACAACATACCAGAGAAATACATAATTCTATTTATGTGGTGTTATCTTCAACAGAGTTTCCACACTCGGGATATCTTTATTTTGCTCTATGAAAATCCAACTCTCTTTCAGATAAGCTTTTACCTCAGGAATCCCTGACTGATCATTTGGCACCTCGTTGTATCTAGGAGTACTATGCTGCTACTATGCTACAGAGGACAGTGATATGCATTTGATGTGTTGATCTCTTCTTCTGTCCTCTCGAGTCCCCTGGCCCCGAGGCCCCCATAGTGAACAGGAGGAGATATTTCACATATGTCTAATTACTACTGTATGAGGGGGAGAGGGATAAGGATAGAGAGAGATGAGGGGGAGAGAGATGAGGGGAGAGAGGGAAGAGGAGAGAGGGATGAGGAGGGAGAGGGATGAGGAGGGAGAGGGATGAGGGGAGAGGGGATGAGGGGGAGAGGGAGAGGGATGAGGAGAGAGAGGGATGAGGGGAGAGAGGGATGAGGACAGAGAGGGATGATGGGAGAGAGGGATGAGGAGAGAGAGGGATGAGGAGAGAGAGAGGGATGAGGAGAGAGAGAGGGATGAGGAGAGAGAGGGATGAGGAGAGAGAAGGATGAGGAGAGAGAGGGATGAGGAGAGAGAGGGATGAGGAGAGAGAGAGGGATGAGGAGAGAGGGTTTACAGTTCCTTGAGACATAATGATGTTATAGGAATGACAATCAGTTGGATCAGCGGAATGGGATGGTGGGACTCCATATGAGAATGGAGTGGGATGTAGTTATGAGAATGGAGTGGGATGTAGTTATGAGAATGGAGTGGGATGTAGTTATGAGAATGGAGTGGGATGTAGTTATGAGAATGGAGTGGGATGTAGTTATGAGAATGGAGTGGGATGTAGTTATTAGAATGGAGTGGGATGTAGTTATGAGATAATGGAGTGGGGTGTAGTTATGAGATAATGGAGTGGGATGTAGTTATGAGAATGGAGTGGGATGTAGTTAAGAGATAACGGAGTGGGATGTAGTTATTAGATAATGGAGTGGGATGTAGTTATGAGATAATGGATTGGGATGTAGTTATGATATTGGAGTGGAATGTAGTTATGAGATAATGGATTGGGATGTAGTTATGATATAATGGATTGGGATGTAGTTATGAGAATGGTGGGATGTAGTTATGAGAATGGAGTGGGATGTAGTTATGAAAATGGAGTGGGATGTAGTTATGAGATAATGGAGTGGGATGCAGTTATGAGATAATGGATTGGGATGTAGTTATGATATTGGAGTGGGGTGTAGTTATGAGATAATGGATTGGGGTGTAGTTATGAGAATGGAGTGGGATGTAGTTTTGAGAATGGAGTGGTATGTAGTTATGAAAATTGAGTGGGATGTAGTTATGAGATAATGGAGGATGGGATGTAGTTATTAGATAATGGAGTGGGATGTAGTTATTCGATAATGGAGTGGGATGTAGTTATTAGATAATGGAGTGAGATATAGTTATTAGATAAAGGAGTGGGATGTAGTTATTAGAATGGAGTGAGATTTAGTTATGAGATAATGGAGTGGGATGTAGTTATGAGATAACGGAGTGGGATGTAGTCATGAGATAACGGAGTGGGATGTAGGTATTAGATAATGGAGTGGGGTGTAGTTATGAGATGATGGAGTGGAATGTAGTTATTAGATAATGGAGTGGGATATAGTTATTAGATAATGGAGTGGGATGTAGTTATGAGATAATGTAGTTATGAGATAATGGAGTGGGATGAAGTTATTAGATAATAGAGTGGGATGTAGTTATGAGATAACGGAGTGGGATGTAGTTATGAGATAACGGAGTGGAATGTAGTTATGAGATAATGAAGTGGGTTGTAGTTATTAGATAATGGAGTGGGATATAGTTATTAGATCATGGAGTGGGATGTAGTTATTAGAATGGAGTGGGATGTAGTTATGAGATAATGGAGTGGGATGTAGTTATTAGATAATGGAGTGGGATGTAGTTATGAGATAACGGAGTGGGATGTATTTATGAGATAACGGAGTGGGATGTAGTTATGAGATAATGGAGTGGGGTGTAGTTATTAGATAATGGAGTGGGATATAGTTATTAGATAATGGAGTGGGATGTAGTTATTAGAATGGAGTGGGGTGTAGTTATTAGAATGGAGTGGGATGTAGTTATTAGATAATGGAGTGGGGTGTAGTTATTAGATAATGGAGTGGGATGTAGTTATTAGATAATGGAGTGGGATATAGTTAAGAGATAACGGAGTGGGATGTAGTTATTAGATAATGGAGTGGGATGTAGTTATGAGATAACGGAGTGGAATGTAGTTATGAGATAATGGAGTGGGTTGTATTTATTAGATAATGGAGTGGGATATAGTTATTAGATCATGGAGTGGGATGTAGTTATTAGAATGGAGTGGGATGTAGTTATGAGATAATGGGAGGGATGTAGTTATTAGATAATGGAGTGGGGTGTAGTTATTAGATAATGGAGTGGGATGTAGTTATTAGATAATGGAGTGGGGTGTAGTTATTAGATAATGGAGTGGGATGTAGTTATTAGATAATGGAGTGGGATATAGTTATTAGATAATGGAGTGGGATGTAGTTATGAGATAATGTAGTTATGAGATAATGGAGTGGGATGTAGTTATTAGATAATGGGAGGGATGTAGTTATGAGATAACGGAGTGGGATGTAGTTATGAGATAACGGAGTGGAATGTAGTTATGAGATAATGAAGTGGGTTGTAGTTATTAGATAATGGAGTGGGATATAGTTATTAGATCATGGAGTGGGATGTAGTTATTAGAATGGAGGGGATGTAGTTATGAGATAATGGAGTGGGATGTAGTTATGAGATAACGGAGTGGGATGTAGTTATTAGATAATGGAGTGGGATGTAGTTATGAGATAACGGAGTGGAATGTAGTTATGAGATAATGGAGTGGGTTGTATTTATTAGATAATGGAGTGGGATATAGTTATTAGATCATGGAGTGGGATGTAGTTATTAGAATGGAGTGGGATGTAGTTATGAGATAATGGAGTGGGATGTAGTTATGAGTTAATGGATTGGGATGTAGTTATGAGAATGGAGTAGGATGTAGTTATGAGATAATGGATTGGGATGTAGTTATGAGATAATGGAGTGGGATGTAGTTATTAGATAATGGAGTGGGGGTGTAGTTATTCGATAATGGAGTGGGATTTAGTTATTAGATAATGGAGTGGGATATAGTTATTAGATAAAGGAGTGGGATGTAGTTATTAGAATGGAGTAGGATTTAGTTATGAGATAATGGAGTGGGATGTAGTTATTAGAATGGAGTGGGATGTAGTTATGAGATAACGGTTTGGGATGTAGTTATGGGATAACGGAGTGGGATGTAGTTATTAGATAATGGAGTGGGGTGTAGTTATGAGATGCCGGAGTGGAATGTAGTTATGAGATAATGGAGTGGGATGCAGTTATGAGATCATGGAGTGGGGGTGTAGTTATTCGATAATGGAGTGGGATGTAGTTATTAGATAATGGAGTGGGATGTAGTTATGAGATAACGGAGTGGGATGTAGTTATGAGATAACGGAGTGGAATGTAGTTATGAGATAATGAAGTGGGTTGTAGTTATTAGATAATGGAGTGGGATATAGTTATTAGATCATGGAGTGGGATGTAGTTATTAGAATGGAGTGGGATGTAGTTATGAGATAATGGAGTGGGATGTAGTTATTAGATAATGGAGTGGGATGTAGTTATTAGATAATGGAGTGGGATGTAGTTATGAGATAACGGAGTGGGATGTAGTTATGAGATAATGGAGTGGGTTGTATTTATTAGATAATGGAGTGGGATATAGTTATTAGATCATGGAGTGGGATGTAGTTATTAGAATGGAGTGGGATGTAGTTATGAGATAATGGAGTGGGATGTAGTTATGAGTTAATGGATTGGGATGTAGTTATGAGAATGGAGTAGGATGTAGTTATGAGATAATGGATTGGGATGTAGTTATGAGATAATGGAGTGGGATGTAGTTATTAGATAATGGAGTGGGGTGTAGTTATTCGATAATGGAGTGGGATTTAGTTATTAGATAATGGAGTGGGATGTAGTTATTAGAATGGAGTAGGATTTAGTTATGAGATAATGGAGTGGGATGTAGTTATTAGAATGGAGGATGTAGTTATGAGATAACGGTTTGGGATGTAGTTATGGGATAACGGAGTGGGATGTAGTTATTAGATAATGGAGTGGGGTGTAGTTATGAGATGCCGGAGTGGAATGTAGTTATGAGATAATGGAGTGGGATGCAGTTATGAGATCATGGAGTGGGGTGTAGTTATTCGATAATGGAGTGGGATGTAGTTACTAGATAATGGAGTGGGATATAGTTATTAGATAAAGGAGTGGGATTTAGTTATGAGATAATGGAGTGGGATGTAGTTATTAGAATGGAGTGGGATCTAGTTATGAGATAACGGAGTGGGATGTAGTTATGGGATAACGGAGTGGGATGTAGTTATTAGATAATGGAGTGGGGTGTAGTTATGAGATGACGGAGTGGAATGTAGTTATGAGATAATGGAGTGTTTTGTAGTTATGAGATAATGGATTGGGATGTAGTTATTAGATAATGGAGTGGGATGTAGTTATGAGATAATGTAGTGGGATGTAGTTATTAGATAATGGAGTGCGATGTAGTTATTAGATAATGGAGATGGGTGTAGTTATTAGATAATGGAGATGGATGTAGTTATGAGATAACGGATTGGGATGTAGTTATTAGATAATGGAGTGGGATGTAGTTATTAGATCATGGAGTGGGATGTAGTTATTAGATAATGGAGGGGGTGTAGTTATTAGATAATGGAGTGGGATATAGTTATTAGATAATGGAGTGGGATGTAGTTATTAGAATGGTGGGATGTAGTTATGAGATAATGGAGTGGGATGTAGTTATTAGATAATGGAGTGGGGTGTAGTTATTAGATAATGGAGTGGGATGTAGTTATTAGATAATGGAGTGGGGTGTAGTTATTAGATAATGGAGTGGGATGTAGTTATTAGATAATGGAGTGGGATATAGTTATGAGATAATGTAGTTATGAGATAATGGAGTGGGATGAAGTTATTAGATAACGGAGTGGGATGTAGTTATGGGATAACGGAGTGGAATGTAGTTATGAGATAATGAAGTGGGTTGTAGTTATTAGATAATGGAGTGGGATATAGTTATTAGATCATGGAGTGGGATGTAGTTATTAGAATGGAGTGGGATGTAGTTATGAGATAATGGAGTGGGATGTAGTTATTAGATAATGGAGTGGGATGTAGTTATGAGATAACGGAGTGGGATGTATTTATGAGATAACGGAGAGGATGTAGTTATGAGATAATGGAGTGGGGTGTAGTTATTAGATAATGGAGTGGGATATAGTTATTAGATAATGGAGTGGGATGTAGTTATTAGAATGGGTGGGGTGTAGTTATTAGATAATGGAGGGATGTAGTTATTAGATAATGGAGTGGGGTGTAGTTATTAGATAATGGAGTGGGATGTAGTTATTAGATAATGGAGTGGGATATAGTTATGAGATAATGGAGTGGGATGTAGTTATGAGATAACGGAGTGGGATGTAGTCATGAGATAACGGAGTGGGATGTAGGTATTAGATAATGGAGTGGGGTGTAGTTATGAGATGATGGAGTGGAATGTAGTTATTAGATAATGGAGTGGGATGCAGTTATGAGATAACGGAGTGGAATGTAGTTATGAGATAATGGAGTGGTTTGTAGTTATTAGATAATAGAGTGGGATGTAGTTATAAGATAATGGATTGGGATGCAGTTATGAGATAATGGAGTGGGATGTAGTTATGAGATGATGGAGTGGAATGTAGTTATTAGATAATGGAGTGGGATATAGTTATTAGATAATGGAGTGGGATGTAGTTATGAGATAATGTAGTTATGAGATAATGGAGTGGGATGTAGTTATTAGATAATGGAGTGGGATGTAGTTATGAGATAACGGAGTGGGATGTAGTTATGAGATAACGGAGTGGAATGTAGTTATGAGATAATGAAGTGGGTTGTAGTTATTAGATAATGGAGTGGGATATAGTTATTAGATCATGGAGTGGGATGTAGTTATTAGAATGGAGTGGGATGTAGTTATGAGATAATGGAGTGGGATGTAGTTATTAGATAATGGAGGGATGTAGTTATGAGATAACGGAGTGGGATGTATTTATGAGATAACGGAGGGATGTAGTTATGAGATAATGGAGTGGGTTGTATTTATTAGATAATGGAGTGGGATATAGTTATTAGATCATGGAGGTGGATGTAGTTATTAGAATGGAGTGCGATGTAGTTATGAGATAATGGAGTGGGATGTAGTTATGAGTTAATGGATTGGGATGTAGTTATGAGAATGGAGTAGATGTAGTTATGAGATAATGGATTGGGATGTAGTTATGAGATAATGGAGTGGGATGTAGTTATTAGATAATGGAGTGGGGTGTAGTTATTCGATAATGGAGTGGGATGTAGTTATGAGATAATGTAGTGGGATGTAGTTATTAGATAATGGAGTGCGATGTAGTTATTAGATAATGGAGATGGGTGTAGTTATTAGATAATGGAGATGGATGTAGTTATGAGATAACGGATTGGGATGTAGTTATTAGATAATGGAGTGGGATGTAGTTATTAGATCATGGAGTGGGATGTAGTTATTAGATAATGGAGTGGGGTGTAGTTATTAGATAATGGAGGGGATATAGTTATTAGATAATGGAGTGGGATGTAGTTATTAGAATGGAGTGGGATGTAGTTATGAGATAATGGAGTGGGATGTAGTTATTAGATAATGGAGTGGGGTGTAGTTATTAGATAATGGAGTGGGATGTAGTTATTAGATAATGGAGTGGGGTGTAGTTATTAGATAATGGAGTGGGGGATGTAGTTATTAGATAATGGAGGGGATATAGTTATGAGATAATGTAGTTATGAGATAATGGAGTGGGATGAAGTTATTAGATAACGGAGTGGGATGTAGTTATGGGATAAGGAGTGGAATGTAGTTATGAGATAATGAAGTGGGTTGTAGTTATTAGATAATGGAGGATATAGTTATTAGATCATGGAGTGGGATGTAGTTATTAGAATGGAGTGGGATGTAGTTATGAGATAATGGAGTGGGATGTAGTTATTAGATAATGGAGTGGGATGTAGTTATGAGATAACGGAGTGGGATGTATTTATGAGATAACGGAGTGGGATGTAGTTATGAGATAATGGAGTGGGGTGTAGTTATTAGATAATGGAGTGGGATATAGTTATTAGATAATGGAGTGGGATGTAGTTATTAGAATGGAGGGTGTAGTTATTAGATAATGGAGTGGGATGTAGTTATTAGATAATGGAGTGGGGGTAGTTATTAGATAATGGAGTGGGATGTAGTTATTAGATAATGGAGGGGATATAGTTATTAGATAATGGAGTGGGATGTAGTTATGAGATAACGGAGTGGGATGTATTTATGAGATAACGGAGTGGGATGTAGTTATGAGATAATGGAGTGTGTGTAGTTATTAGATAATGGAGTGGGATATAGTTATTAGATAATGGAGTGGGATGTAGTTATTAGAATGGAGTGGGATGTAGTTATGAGATAATGGAGTGGGATGTAGTTATTAGATAATGGAGTGGGGGTGTAGTTATTAGATAATGGAGTGGGATGTAGTTATTAGATAATGGAGTGGGGGTGTAGTTATTAGATAATGGAGTGGGATGTAGTTATTAGATAATGGAGTGGGATATAGTTATTAGATAATGGAGTGGGATGTAGTTATGAGATAATGTAGTTATGAGATAATGGAGTGGGATGTAGTTATTAGATAATGGAGTGGGATGTAGTTATGAGATAACGGAGTGGGATGTAGTTATGAGATAACGGAGTGGAATGTAGTTATGAGATAATGAAGTGGGTTGTAGTTATTAGATAATGGAGTGGGATATAGTTATTAGATCATGGAGTGGGATGTAGTTATTAGAATGGAGTGGGATGTAGTTATGAGATAATGGAGTGGGATGTAGTTATTAGATAATGGAGTGGGATGTAGTTATGAGATAACGGAGTGGGATGTATTTATGAGATAACGGAGTGGGATGTAGTTATGAGATAATGGAGTGGGTTGTATTTATTAGATAATGGAGTGGGATATAGTTATTAGATCATGGAGTGGGATGTAGTTATTAGAATGGAGTGCGATGTAGTTATGAGATAATGGAGGGATGTAGTTATGAGTTAATGGATTGGGATGTAGTTATGAGAATGGAGTAGGATGTAGTTATGAGATAATGGATTGGGATGTAGTTATGAGATAATGGAGTGGGATGTAGTTATTAGATAATGGAGTGGGGTGTAGTTATTCGATAATGGAGTGGGATTTAGTTATTAGATAATGGAGTGATATAGTTATTAGATAAAGGAGTGGGATGTAGTTATTAGAATGGAGTAGGATTTAGTTATGAGATAATGGAGTGGGATGTAGTTATTAGAATGGAGTGGGATGTAGTTATGAGATAACGGTTTGGGATGTAGTTATGGGATAACGGAGTGGGATGTAGGTATTAGATAATGGAGTGGGGTGTAGTTATGAGATGATGGAGTGGAATGTAGTTATTAGATAATGGAGTGGGATGCAGTTATGAGATAACGGAGTGGAATGTAGTTATGAGATAATGGAGTGGTTTGTAGTTATTAGATAATAGAGTGGGATGTAGTTATTAGATAAAGGAGTGGGATTTAGTTATGAGATAATGGAGTGGGATGTAGTTATTAGAATGGAGTGGGATCTAGTTATGAGATAACGGAGTGGGATGTAGTTATGGATAACGGAGTGGGATGTAGTTATTAGATAATGGAGTGGGGTGTAGTTATGAGATGACGGAGTGGAATGTAGATATGAGATAATGGAGTGTTTTGTAGTTATGAGATAATGGATTGGGATGTAGTTATTAGATAATGGAGTGGGATGTAGTTATGAGATAATGTAGTGGGATGTAGTTATTAGATAATGGAGTGCGATGTAGTTATTAGATAATGGAGATGGATGTAGTTATTAGATAATGGAGATGGATGTAGTTATGAGATAACGGATTGTGATGTAGTTATGTGATAATAGAGTGGGATGTAGTTATAAGATAATGGATTGGGATGCAGTTATGAGATAATGGAGTGGGATGTAGTTATGAGATAACGGAGTGGGATGTAGTTATTAGATAATTGAGTGGGATGTAGTTATGAGATAACGGATTGGGAGGTAGTTATGAGATAATGGAGTGGGATGTAGTTTTTAGAATGGAGTGGAATGTAGTTATTTGTTCAGCTATGCTGTTGTGATCTGTATTTACAGCAGGTCCATCTCTACCTATCTATGTCAAAATGATCTATAGTTACAACAGGTTCATCTCTACCTATCTTTGTCAAACTGGTCTATAGTTACAACAGGTCTATCTCTACCTATCTATTTCAAACTGATCTATAGTTACAACAGGTTCATCTCTACCTATCTATGTCAAACGGATCTATAGTTATAACAGGTCCATCTGTACCTATCTATGTCAAACTGCTGCTGGTCGTGTCAACACCTGCCTGGGTTTTCTCCAGTCTTGAGTACATGTACAGAGCCTTCGGTAAGTATTCACACCCCTTGACTTTTCCCACATTTTGTTACTTTTACAGCCTTATTCTAAAATCGACTAAACAAAAAACAATCCTTGTCAATCTACCCACAATACATCATAATACTGACAAAGTAAAAACAATCTCTGCAAAACTCTACCAATCAGGCCATTATGATAGAGTGTCTAGACAGAAGCAACTCCTCAGTAAAAGGCACATGACAGCCTGCTTGGAGTTTGCCAAAAGGCACCTAAAAACTCGCAGACCATGAGAAACAAGATTTTCTGGTCTGATGAAACCAAGATTGAACTCTTTGGCCTGAATGCTAAGCATCACGTCTGGAATAAACCTGGCACCATCCCTACGGTGAAGCATGGTGGTGGCAGCATCATGCCGTGGGGATGTTTGTTAGTGACAGGGACTGGGAGACTAGTCAGGAAAGAGGCAAAGATGAACGGAGCAAAGTACAGAGAGATCCTTAATGAAAACCTGCTCCAGAGCGCTCAGGACCTCCGACTGGGGTGAAGGTTCACCTTCCAAGAGGACAACGTCCCTAAGCACACAGCCAAGACAACACAGGATGGGCTTCGGGATAAGTCTCAATGTCCTTGAGTGGCCCAGCCAGAGGCCGGACTTAAACCCAATCGAACATCTTTGGAGAGACCTGAAAATAGCTGTGCAGCGACGCTCCCCATCCAACCTGACAGAGCTTGTGAGGATCTGCAGAGAAGAACTCCCCAAATACAGGTGTGCCAAGCTTGTAGCGTCATACCCAAGAAGGCTCGATCGAGTCTGTAATCGCTGCCAAAGGTGCTTCAACAAAGTACTGATTAAAGGGTCTGAATACTTGTGTAAATGTGATATTTCCGTTTTTTATTTTTAATAAATTAGCAAGAATCTTTACAAACTTGTTTTTGCTTTGTCATTATGAGGTATTTATGATTGATGTAAAAATAAGATTTAATCCATTTTAGAACAAAGCTGTAACGTAACAAAATGTGCAAATTGTCAAGGGGTCTGAATACTTTCCGAAGGCATCTGATTCTAAGATATGTAAAGAGAGGTAGAAAACAGGAAGAATGGACAGACAGGCAGACAGACAGACAGACAGACAGACAGACAGACAGACAGACAGACAGGCAGACAGACAGACAGGCAGGCAGGCAGACAGGCAGACAGACAGACAGGCAGGCAGACAGACAGACAGACAGACAGACAGACAGACAGACAGACAGACAGACAGACAGACAGACAGACAGACAGACAGGCAGACAGACAGACAGGCAGACAGGCAGACAGACAGGCAGACAGGCAGACAGGCAGACAGACAGACAGGCAGACAGACAGGCAGACAGACAGACAGGCAGACAGACAGACAGGCAGACAGACAGACAGACAGACAGACAGACAGACAGACAGACAGACAGACAGACAGACAGACAGACAGACAGACAGACAGACAGACAGACAGACAGACAGACAGGCAGACAGGCAGACCGACCGACTGACCGACCGACCGACCAGTGGATCGTCACCAGGGGTAGAAAGACTACATGTCCTGTTACTTTAATTACCTGTACATTTTTATTTTATATGTATTTCACCTTTATTTAACCAGGTAGGCCAGTTGAGAAGAAGATCTCATTTACAACTGCGACCTGGCCAAGATAAAGCAAAGCAGTGCGACACATACAACAACACAGAGTTACACATGGAATTAACAAAACATACAGTCAATAATACATTAGAACAAGTCTACATACAGTGAGCGCAAATGAGGTAAGATAAGGGAGGTAAGGCAATAAATAGGCCATAGTGGCAAAATAATTACAATATAGCAATTAAACACTGGAGTGATAGATGTGCAGAAGATGAATGTGCAAATAGAGATACTGGGGTGCAAAGGAGAAGACAATAAATAACAATATAGGGATGAGGTAGTTGGATGGGCTATTTACAGATGGGCTGTGTACAGGTGCAGTGATCTGTGAGCTGCTCTGACAGCTGGTGCTTAAAGTTAGGAGAAATTAGTCTCCAGCTTCAGTGATTTTTTGAACTGGAAGGGAAGGTGGCCAAAGGTAGGAATAGGCTTTGGGGGTGACCAGTGAGATATACCTGGTGGAGCGTGTGCTATGGGTGAGTGCTGCTTTGGTGACCAGTGAGCTGAGATAAGGCGGGGCTTTACCTGTATAGACTTATAGATGACCTGGAGCCAGTGGGTTTGGCGACGGATATGAAGCGAGGACCAGCCAACGAGAGCATACAGGTCACAGGTCGCAGTGGTGGGTAGTATATGGGGCTTTGGTGACGAAACGGATGGCACTGTGATAGACTGCATCCAGATCAACTTAGTTATTTTACTGTTGATTTTGCAACAAGTCTCTTTAAAAAAAGAAATTAAGGATTTGTCAATACTATTAATATTTTAATATTTTAAATAAAGTACATTAACACATTCACACGCTTTTTCCTGACTCAATCACTCCCTGTTTCTCACTCACTGCCTTTTTCCTCAATCACAAACTCACTCTTTCCCTCACTCCGAGGCAAAAGGTGACTTCAAAACAGTTAATGAGTTTAATGGAAAACTGAGGATGGATCAACAACATTGTAGTTACTCCACAATACTAACCTAAATGACAGAGTGAAAAGAAGGAAGCCTGTACAAGCAGGGCTGTCCAACCCTCTTCCTGGAGATCTACCGTCCTGTAGGTTATCAGTCCAACCCTCTTCCTGGAGATCTACCGTCCTGTAGGTTATCAGTCCAACCCTCTTCCTGGAGATCTACCGTCCTGTAGGTTATCAGTCCAACCCTCTTCCTGGAGATCTACCGTCCTGTAGGTTATCAGTCCAACCCTCTTCCTGGAGATCTACCGTCCTGTAGGTTATCAGTCCAACCCTCTTCCTGGAGATCTACCGTCCTGTAGGTTATCAGTCCAACCCTCTTCCTGGAGATCTACCGTCCTGTAGGTTATCAGTCCAACCCTCTTCCTGGAGATCTACCGTCCTGTAGGTTATCAGTCCAACCCTCTTCCTGGAGATCTACCGTCCTGTAGGTTATCAGTCCAACCCTCTTCCTGGAGATCTACCGTCCTGTAGGTTATCAGTCCAACCCTCTTCCTGGAGATCTACCGTCCTGTAGGTTATCAGTCCAACCCTCTTCCTGGAGATCTACTGTCCTGTAGGTTATCAGTCCAACCCTCTTCCTGGAGATCTACTGTCCTGTAAGTGTTCAGTCCAACCCTCTTCCTGGAGATCTACTGAGATCTACTGTCCTGTAGGTTTTCAGTCCAACCCTCTTCCTGGAGATCTACTGAGATCTACTGTCCTGTAGGTTAGCAGCCCAACATGTTATCGCTTAGTCATTATGGGGTATTGTGTGTAGATAGGAGAGAAAAATGTGTCATTTAATCCATATTTAATTCTTCCTGAAACAACATGTGAAAGTCGAGGGGTATGAATACTTTCAGATGAAACTGTGTTGACTTGTCACATGTGCCTTATCGTGAAATGATTACTTACAAGCCCTTAACCAACAATACAGTTTAAGAAATAGAATTAAGAAAATATTTACTAAATAAACGAAAGTTAAAAAAACTAAAAAGTAACACAATAAAATAACAACAATGAGTCTATATACAGGAGGTACCGTTGGGTACTGAGTCAATGTGCGGGGTAGTTAAGGTAATATGTAGGTTAATAAAGTAGCTATGCAGAGATAATCAACAGCAGGAAGCAGCAGTGTTTAAATAAAGGGGGTGTCAATGTAAATAGTCCGGTGGCCATTTTGATTAATTGTTCAGCCGTCTTGGGGGTAGAAGCTGTTAAGGAGCCTTTTTGGTCTGAAGACTTGGCGCTCCGGTACCGCTTGCCGTGTGGTGGCAGAGAGAACAGTCTATGACTTGGCGCTCCGGTACCGCTTGCCGTGTGGTGGCAGAGAGAACAGTCTATGACTTGGCGCTCCGGTACCGCTTGCCGTGTGGTGGCAGAGAGAACAGTCTATGACTTGGGTGACTGGAGTCTATGACAATTTTTTGGCCTTCCTCTGACACCACCTAGTATATAGGTTCTGGATGGCAGGAAGCTTGGCCCCAGTGATGTACTAGGCCGTACGCACTATCCTCTTTTGAGCCTTACGGTAGGATGCTGAGCAGTTGCCGTACCAAGCAGTGATGCAACCAGCCAGGATGCTCTCGATGGTGCAGCTGAATACCTTTTTGAGGATCTGAGGACCAATGCCAAATCTTTTCAGTCTCCTGACAGGGAAAGGTGTTGTCGTGCCTCTCTTCACGACTGTCTTGGTGTGTTTGGACCATGTTAGTTCGTTGGTGAAGTGGACACCAAGGACCAAGATAGTTTGTTGGTGAAGTGGACACAAAGGATCTTGAAACTCTTGTCCTGCTCCACTTCAGCCCCGTCAATGTAAATGGGGGCCTGTTCGGCCCTCTTTTTCCTATAGTCCTCAATCATCTCCTTTGTCTTGATCACGTTGAGGGAGAGGTTCTTGTCCTGGCACCACACGGACAGGTCTCTGACCTCCTCCATTTAGGCTGTCTCGTCGTTGCCGGTGATCAGGCCTACCACTGTTGTGTCGTCAGCAAACTTAATGATGGTGTTGAAGTCGTGCCTGGCCACACAGTCGTGGTTGAACAGGGAGTACAGGAGGGGACTGAGCACGCACCCCTGAGGATCAGGGTGGCTAGATATGTTGTTACCTACCATCACCATTTGGGTCGGCCCGTCAGGAAGTCCAGGATCCAGTTGCAAATCCTCTTCATCAGATGAATACTGCCTCTGTTTCTATCTCTCTCTGTTTCTCTCTCTCTCTCTGTTTCTCTCTCTCTCTCTCTCTGTGTCTCTCTCCCTCTGTTTCTCTCTCTCTCATTATCTCTCTCTCTCTCTCTCTCTCTCTCTCTCTCTCTCTCTCTCTCTCTCTCGCTCTCTCTGTTTCTCTCTCTCTCTGTTTCTCTCTCTGTTTCTCTCTCTCTCTCTCATTATCTCTCTCTCTCTCTCTCTCTCTCTCTCTCTCTCTCTCTCTCTCTCTCTCTCTCTCTCATTATCTCTCTCCCCCTCTCTCTCTCTCATTATCTCTCTCCCTCTCTCTCTGTTTCTCTCTCTGTTTTCTCTCTCTCTCTCTCTCTCATTATCTCTCTCTCTCTCTCTCTCTCTCTCTCTCTCTCTCTCTCTCTCTCTCTCTCTCACTGTTTTGCAAGTACAGTCTTCTGATAGCATTGAGGAGTTTTTACCACATCAGTCACAGGCTTAATCATTAAGTGCAAAGACGATGTCATCCCTACAGTGACCAAACCAAAAACCATGGATTACAGCAGATATCATCGACTAGATTCAGCTGCGGGCCAATTTTGTTTCTTGAGCGTTTAATCAGGGGGCCAAAACATATTTTGAAGACCGCAAATTGACCACAGACAGATATAAATTTAGACTAAAACATCATTTCAAACTTATATTTGTATACAATCACATCTCTCTATTAAGCGTGGGAACACATTTCCACAAATTGTTGGTGTTTTTACCCCCCCCCAAATAAAATATACTATATATATAAAATATATATATAGTGTGTATATAGTGTATATAGCGTACAAAATACTTAATAATTTTGTATATATATACAAAATACTTATTTTCCACCATAATTTGCAAATTAAATCATTAAAAATCCTACAATCGTTGTATGTGTCAGGGTTTGCAGACGATAAGGGAAAACCCAGTGACGCAGACCTCTTCCATGAAAACTCTGTTGTTCTGAGTGAGAGAACCTTTCAAACAGGTTAACAATCGGACGGAACACCAGGGAACGTTCTCAGAGCATGACCGGCAGGTGTCTTTGTGGACCTTTTTCAATCGCACTTGTAATCCCAACATGTTTCCTAAATCGCCCTGAAGCACACACATCTGTAATCGTCTATAACTGTTTTGAAAAGTCACGTCACCACACACATCATCCCAGACACCCATCTATCCACTCCAATTCACATACTGGCACATCAACAGCAATATCTCAATCCCACCTAAAGACGAGCAGAAAATATTATAACTATGTGAGAATGCATAGACTACAGTGTTCGATTCTACACCATCCAAGTTCATCACCAAACTGTGGCCCCTGGGACTGAACAACTCCCTCTGCAACTGGATCCTGGACATCCTGACAGGCCCATGTGGTAAGGGTAGGCTACAAAACATCTGTCACGCTGATCCTCAACACTGGGGCCCCGCAAGGGTGGGTGCTATGTCCCCTCCTGTACTCAACTGTGTGGCCACGCACGCCTCCAACTCCATCATCAAGTTCGCTGACGACACGACAGTGGTAAGCTTGGTCACCGATGGCGATGAGACAGTCTACAACGAGGAGGTCAGAGACCTGGCAGTGTGGTGCCAGGACAACAACCTCTCCCTCAATGTCAGTAAGTCCAAGTAGCCGTTTGTGGACTATGGGAGAAAGAGGGGAGAGCATGCCCCCATCCAGGTAGCTGTAGTGGAACAGGTCGAGAGCTTCAAGTTCCTTGGTGTCCACATTCCCTAAGGACTTAACATGGTCCACACACACACCTGCACAGTCGTGAAAAGGGCACGACAGCGCCTCTTCCCTCTCAAAAGATTTGGCCCTGGGCTTCAAACAGTTCTACAGCTGCACCACCGAGAGCGTCTTAACTGGCAGCATCACCGCCTGGTATGGCTAATGCTAATGCACTGCCCTCGATCGCAAAGCGTTAGAGAGGATAGAACGGACGGCCCAGTACAACACCGGGGCCTAGCTCCCTGCCATCCAGGTCCTCAATATCAGGGGGTGTCAGAGAAAAGACAGAACAATCACCAAAGACTACAGCCATCCAAGACGGTTCACTCTGCTACTGTCTGGCAAATGGTACCGGATCTATCGAAACAACAGGCCCCGGAAAGCTTCTACCCCCAAACCATAAGTCTGCTAAATAGTAAACACTGCTAAATAGATAATTCAATGGTTAACTATATGGGCCAGATCGTGCACTGACTGTATGTACACTCAAAAGACTACATATACACACACTATACACACTATAACCACACTCTATAGACACTATATACACACTATATACAAACTATATACACACTATACATACACTATATACACACTACATACTAAATATAAACCCTATATACACACTACATACACACGCTATACACTGTATACACACTATATACACACTGTACACACTATACACACTATATACACACTATAAATACACTATATACACACTATAAATGCACACTATACACACTATACACACACTATATACACTATATACAAACTATATACACACTATGTACACACTATATACACAATATATACACTATATAAATACTATATACACTATATACACACTGTATACACTATACGCACTATAAACACACTATATACATACTGTACACACTATACAAACTATACACACACTATATACACTATCTACACACTACATACACACTATACACACACTATATACACTATCTACACACTACATACACACTATATACACACTAGACACACAATAGACACACACTATATACACACTATATAAACACTATACACTCTATATACACAATATATACACTATATACACACTATATACACACTATATACATACAATACACACACTATATATAAACTATATACACACTATATACACACTAGACACACAATAGACACACACTATATACACACTATATAAACACTATACACACTATATAGACACGGTACACACACTATACACACATTATATACACTATATACACTATATACACACTATATGCACTATATAGACTATATACACACTATGTACACTATATACACACTATATACACACTATATATACACTATATATACACTATATACATGCCTAGTCACTTTACCCTGCCATCATGTACTCTCTCTCGTTGGAGTGCATGCTGGGAGTGCATGCTGGGAGTGAGACGTCAGGCAGGAGTGATTGTGAGTGCGAATGGAATTCTTTTCACTCTATTGGGGGTTGGTATGTATATATATATATATTGATTAGTTTAGTTGTTTTAAGGGTATCTTGTTTAAACTATCAATAAGCACGTATAGGGGTGGTGGGATCTTTGCTTTGAGGTTGGTTTTTCGCGAGGGCACAACCAGCGGGTGGAGCTGGTTGCTATGGCCACTCGTGGAAATGAAAAGTTTGAAAAACTTAGTCGGAGGCATGGAGTAAAGATTCCTGCTGCGGCCGGGTGTTCAGTGGAAGAATGTAGCTTGGCTGTGGGTGCTATCATTGGGTATGATAGCATCAAATCAGCCTCAAGGATGAATAGCGCTGTAGTGATATTCTTAGATTCAATTGAAAAGGTGAATAAAATAGTTGAGAGGGGTGTTGTGTTGCGGGAAACACAGACGCCGGTATTTCCGCTTATGAATCCTGCGAAGAAAGTTATGCTTTCTAACGTGCCACCATTTGTTAGAGATGAAGTGTTAGAGCGAGAGTTATCTCGCCATGGTCAAATAGTATCTACAATAAAGAAGGTTCTTTTTGGATGCAAATCTCCGTTGTTGAAACATGTCGTGTCTCATAGGAGACAAGTGCATATGATTTAAAAAGGAAGGAGATGAACTGAATTTAGCATTTAGCTTTAAGATTGATGGATTTGATTATGTCTTCTATGCATCTACTGAATCAATGAAATGCTTTGGATGTGGAAGAGAGGGGCATTTGGTGCGTAGTTGTCCCGAAAATGAGCGCGCTGAGCCTGGTAATAGTTTTAGTGCGAGTGCAAATAACGCACCACCGCGAAGGGCTGAAAATACTACGGGTGCAGGAGAAGAGAGAAGGTGGGCAGATGTGGTTGGAAAAGCAGGAGAGGAAGGCAGTGTGGATACGGGGGCAATTGTGGTAGATCAGAACAAAGAGGGAGGGGAAACAATAGGTGAGATTGCGACTGCCGTCGCTGAGGTGGTGCTGGAAAATGAAATTGGAAGTCAAGAGGAGATTGAAATAAGGGAAAAGGAAGCGGATGTTTTCAAAATACCGAGGAGTAAAAGGAAGAATTTAAGGGGTGGTGAAGGGTCTAATTCTAAGAGAAAGGTAGAGATTGATAAATCAATTGAAGATGAAAAAGGTGTAGAGATGGTGGAGTATTCTTCTGGGGAGGATAGTGAGAGTGAGTCATCTGACACGTCACAACAATATAGTGAGATAAATGGGGTGGAAGGGATGTATGGGATCGAGAGGATACGTCAATTTTTGAAGTTGACAAAAGGGAAGAAATATATGCAGGATTACAATGTAACTGATTTTTTCCCTGAACGTGAATTGTTTATTGAATCAGCAAAGTTTCTGATGTCAAAAATTACAGGGGGAAGTTTGAAAAGCCCTGAAATTGCTAGACTCAAGAAAGTGGTCACGAGAGTGATAAGTGATGTAAATTCTAAAGAAAATGAAAGAGTTCAGTTGCAGTCTTAACTCTGTAAAGAGATGTGGTGGCTGTATCTTCCTCTGTATATTTTTTTTATCCATGAGCAGTTTTAAGATTTCTTCTTTAAACGTAAATGGGGCAAGAGATGTTAAAAAAGAGCCATGGTGTATGAGTTAATTAGAGGAAAGGGAAGTGACATCATTTTTCTACAAGAAACGCATAGTAATTTGGAAAATGAAGTTATGTGGCAACAGGAGTGGGGGGACAGTGGTGTGTAGTCATAAAAACTCAAAAAGTGGGGGTGTGGTTATCTTGTTCTCAAAAGGGTTTTTGCCGTTGTCATATGAGGTTGAAGAGGTAGTTGAGGGGAGGTTATTAAAAGTTAGAGCAAGGTATGAAAACATCACTATGTGTCTGATAAATGTATATGCCCCAGTGGTGACAGTTGAGAGGGTATGTTTTTAGAGACATTATCAAATACCATTGAGAAATGTAACAAAGAAGATTATTTGTTTATTGCTGGGGATTTTAACTGCACAGTTAGTGATTTAGATAGAAATCACCAAGAACCTCATATAGCCTCAAGGATGTTTTTAAAACGCCTCATTGTAACAAATGAATTGTGTGATATTTGGCGGAGTCAACATGGAGGAACAAGGCAGTACACCTGGGCGCATGTGAGAGAGAACATCATCTCTATGGCCAGGTTAGATAGGTTTTATGTTTTTGAGCATCAATCTCAAGTTTGTAAATCAAGTGTGATAACTCCAGTGGGATTTTCTGATCATTGTTTAATAACAGAGGTGGTGTTCATTAACGATGTAAAACCCAAAAGCGCATACTGGCATTTTAATATAACTTTATTGAGTGATGCTCACTTCAGGAACTGTTTCAGTTTGTTTTGGGAGAGATGGAGGTCTCAAAAGGCCAGTTTTGTATCCATTCAACAGTGGTGGGATATAGGGAAAATCCAGATTCAGCAATTTTGTAATCAATACACGAGGAATGTCACCAAGGATATCACCAGATCAATGAAAGCCCTAGAGATTGAAATAGTGGAACTCATGACGTTGGTTGAGACCACAGGAGATCGAGGCCATACTCAGGCCCTCAAGAGGAGAAAAACTGCATTGGCAGACCTGCTGGGTATCAGAGCACAGGGGGCACTGGTGAGAAGTAAATTTCAGGGAATATCTGAAATGGATGCCTCATCCAAATTTTTCTTTGGTTTAGAGAAAAAGAATGGACAAAGAAAAATTATTCATTGTCTCAAATCATCTGTTGGACAAGAGCTCACTAGCCCTAGTGAAATTAGAAAGAGGGCAGTAGAGTTCTATGCTGAGCTCTACAAGTGTGAGTACAAAGAGGACAAAACAGTGACACAGCAGTTCTTTGATGGGCTCCCAAAGGTGGCTGCAGAAGCTCAGGTTGAGCTTGAGCAACCATTGTCTTTGCAGGATTTATACACTGCATTAAAAGGCATGGAAAATGGAAGGGCACCAGGCATTGATGGGCTTCCCGTTGACTTTTTAAGTCTTTTTGGGCTGTGTTGGGTGAGGATTGGTTAGAAGTAGCTAATGATAGTTTAACCGGAGGGTTACTACCAATAAGCTGCAGAAGGGCTGTCCTCACCCTACTGCCCAAAAAGGGTGACCCGAGGGAGGTGAAGAACTGGAGGCCGGTGGCTTTATTGTGCACTGATTATAAGATATTGTCAAAAGCTTTGTCCAACAGGCTGAGGGAGGTGATGGGGCAAATCATACATACGGATCAGTCCTACTGTGTTCCTGGCAGGCAGATAGGGGATAACATTTCTCTGATTCGTGATTTTTTGGACGTCTCTAGGGCTATTGGGTTGGATGCTGGTCTAATTTCAATTGATCAGGAAAAGGCATTTGACCGAGTTGAACATCAATATTTATGGCAAACGTTTGAGGCGTTTGGGTTCAGCTCTGGTTTTATTGCCATGATAAAGGTGATATATGGTGACATTGAAAGTGTATTGAAAGTTAACGGTGGTTTGAGTGCTCCTTTTAAAGTGTGTAGAGGTATTAGGCAGGGATGTTCTATGTCAGGGATGTTATATGCCATTGCTATAGAGCCACTACTAAATAGCATTAGAAGGCGCATTGCAGGGGTGTGCCTTTCAGAGGATATTCCTCCTATTCGTCTCTCAGCCTATGCTGATGATGTAGTTGTGTTAGTGAAAAATCAAGCGGAGGTGGATAGCTTGAGTCTAATGGTTGATCGTTTTAGGGAATATCCTCTGCAAAGGTAAATTGGGAAAAGAGTTGTGCGTTACAGATTGGAGAATGGTCTGGAGGGATCATGGCTTTGCCAGGGGGGCTAGAATGGTGTAAGGGAGGTTTTAAGTATCTTGGAGTATACCTAGGAGATGAGGGGACTATGGAAAAAAATTGGAGTGGGGTGGTTGAAATGGTGGAAGGGAGGATGAGGAGATGGCGTTGGTTATTATCTCGTATGTCATATAGGGGGCGCACTATTATAGTTAATAATGTGATTGCATCTGCACTGTGGCATCGGTTGTCAGTTTTAGAACCACCATCTGGCCTTCTGGCTAAGATACAGGCAATTATTGTGGATTTCTTTTGGGATAAATATCACTGGGTTCCACAAAGTGTTTTGTATTTGTCAAAAGAAGAGGGGGGACAAGGTCTTGTACATCTTGCTAGTAGGGCTGCTGCTTTCCGATTTCAGTTTATTCAAAGGTTGCTTTATGGACCGGAAAATGTGGTGTGGAGAGGGGTGGCAGGTCTTATATTACAACGGGTTGGAGGATTAGGTTTAAAGAAGGCTTTATTTCTGGTTGATAGTAGCCAGATTTCTAGGGAGGGAGTACCTCCGTTTTACAGAGGACTTCTCAGAGTGTGGAGCATAATGAAGGTGTCTAGACGAACTTCAGCGGAGTCAGTGCATTGGCTGTTGGAGGAACCTCTGGTGTATGGGGCAAGACTGGATTGTACAACTGCAGCTGTTCCACATTTCTCCAAGATTCTGGTGAAGGGGAAAATCATCACCTTAAGACAGTTAATGGCCATGGCTGGGCCCGCATTAATGGATGGAAGACGGGTGGCAGAACATTTGGGGATGAGGTCGGAAAGGATTGTCGGACAAATGCTGGGGAGCTGTAGGAAGGCTCTGTCAGCGGAAGAATGGGGTATGCTTAGTAGCCACAAGAAGAAGGTACAAGATGAAGACGTCTCATTTCCAAGACTAGGGATTACACCAAATATCCCAGAGTCAGAAAGAAAGGCGTTATTGCTGGATTTGAGAGGGTTGGAGGAGGTGGGTTTGGATGAGGTGAATGGGAAGGACTTGTATAGGGGGTGTGTCAAGGTGTTGAATAAAGATAAATTGAAAAATAGAAAAGACACTCCATGGAGGGTAAAATTGGGCATTGATGATAGGGTAAAGCCAGCATGGAGGGCACTGTACAAACCACCGTTACAAAAGGGTACTGGTGATATGCAATGGAGGGTTTTACATGGCATCATTGCAGTTAATGCTTTTGTATCTGTTATTAATTCAGATGTTAGAGATGGATGTCCTTTTTGTAATATAAGAGAAACCATTTTTCACTGTTTTATGGAGTGTGAGAGGATAAAACCTCTATTGGAAATGCTGGAATCTTTGTTTAAAGCTGTAGGGGAATTTTTCAATCACACTGTTTTTATTTTGGGGTTTCAATATAGTAAACAACAGAAAAGAAAATGTCAAATGTTAAATTTTATTTTGGGACAAGCTAAGATGTCAATTTTTCTGAGTAGAAAACA